>NW_026856207.1:0-141760 GCF_026571515.1 Ruditapes philippinarum
CAGCTTCATGATACAATGTTGATTGATTGAATTGATTTTTAAAAATAAAATTACAGGTGATATTTAGTGTTTATTGCATAAATAAGATTAACAAGTTTTCTTTGCATTTCAGTTTTACGAGTTTGGGAGTTTTTTTCTCTCACAAATATCATGTGCACAGTTTAAAAAATATCCTCTGGGCATGGAGTTTGTGCATTCTTTTTGGCAATAAATCAAACAAGGGCTAGATATAAGATATTGGACATAAAGCAGTAGATTTAAGTAATTAAAAGCAAAAAGTATTTGTAAATTAACATGTACAAAACATTTAAACATTTGAAGTAATCAAGTGAGGCGTATAAGTGGCAGGATATGAGCTGATATTCAAGATGGCTAAAAACATAAGGTATGAAATTTGTTACCTGTCAATTTAATTTTGCTTTATTTAAAGAAAACCAGCATTGAGTGGAAAGGAATAGTTTTGTGATAACACTTCTTTCAAAGGGTATTCATGGGGTCTAATTTAGTATTGAAAATTTATTAATGTGGCAGGATGAATTTTAGGGAAACCTTGATTTTTTGCTGGAGCAATAGAGCACCTGGTTTAAAATTGACCCAATCACAAGGCATTTTTTAGAAGGGTTTCCCTTTTCAGTGCCTAGGATTAAAAAAGAACGCAGTGGCTTGCAAAAATTTCTTTTCTTATTAGGTTTTTTATAAAAAGTATACTGGAAAATATTTGGCTGGGGTAAAAAACCCTGAGGGGTCAAAAAGGAAAAGGTGTTTATTAGAATATATTGACTCTGCTGGTTGTTATTGGCTAGCCCCTGATTTTGGTTTCTTGCTTCCCCCTTGTTGCTGTCCAACTTTTTCACTTTTTTGTTGAATGTGTTTTGCTAATTTTTCTGTACTAAAACTCTTACAGCTAAGAGGGTGTGTTTAGTAAACAGAGGGACTCTAGCGCAAAGAAACAGTCTGACAAACCCTGAAGACGGCACCGAAAAAGTAGGTCATTTGGTCTTGTAGTAATATATAGCACACTAGAGCAAATATAGAGTTTTCTATGGAGCACTGTTTGTATTAGAATTGATAGAAAAAAAACAGATTTTTTTTTTTACACCATGGGCTGGAATTGTGAATAAAAGACATAAAGGAAATATAATAAAATAAGAGATGACTGGCACAAACATATTTTCAAGAAACATTAGCTTTGTTGTTTCAAAACATTTGGGAACTTCTCCCAAACTTTAAGGGCGGGAGACTCCCACTTTCTGCAGCCATAATTTTCAAAGATTTTTCTTAAAATAATGGGTGTTTTTGCAAATTGAAGAAATCTCCCTCTTTTTTGGTGTCAGCACTTTCTTCTTTGTTTATTGCAAATTCTAAAATCTCCCACTTTTTGATGAAAAAATCTCTCACTTGATCATCAAAAAAAAAAGTTCACATGTATGGTTGTTCAGGAAGGAGTCTATTTTACAAAAAAAAACATGTCAAATACCTGGCTAAATAGCAATTCCTACCATTTTTGAAAACACTAATACATTGTACATGTTTTCTTTAGAGATTATGACTTAGATGTTTTCTTTTAAGATTAAGTCTTAGACATATTAAGACATAGAATGTCCTTTTTTATATCTCCACAGCAAATTTTTTTGTCTTCTAGCTGTCACTACTTAATTCCAAACTTTTTTTGTAAGGTTCAATATTCTGTATTAAAGTTTTTCTTTAGGGTTATAGGGTTTTAATTGGTCTTGTGTCTTTATCAATTTTTCATAGGATAATAAAACAAGTAATGGACTAGTATACACTGTAGATATCTTCACATATATAATATCTATGTAACCTAATGTAGTCTAAACATTATAATTATATAGATCCCATTTATTCACATAACAATTCTATATCTATATAGTGGTTTATTATATCTCACAGCCATTATTATTATTTCTAAAGCACTATATATGGCATTGTAGTTTGTTTCTTAAAGATAAATAGTATTGTTTTACCATAGTAAAAATAGTCAAAGTCAAGTCTCGGAGTCTAATACAACTTTACAGTAAAGGTCAAAGTTGAAGGTCAAATTTGAAATAAGTTACTACATTGCTGACTTTATAATATAATCATTATTGAGTTAATCTTCTAACTGAAGATTATCAATTGTTTCAGTAACAAACAGATACAATAAGTGTTTGCTAAAATAACAGGTCACCATTTATCTTTTTTGAAAGTAATCCAGGTCAAGGTCAGAAAAGGTGAATGATATGTTAGTTAGCCAAGTTATTTTCGACTAATCAGTATGATGAAGGTAGTGAAATAGCATTGAGGTAATTTTGAATCTCAAAGCACACTGTTTTAGCTTATTTCTACTTTTAATTACATGTATATTTTTATTTTTTTTCATCTATAATCCCCCAAATAAACTAGACTTACCTTGAGTCGACGTTTGGTTGGGATTCTATGTAGTCATACAGCAACTGGAGGGATCAAATGAAGATGTGCGCATACCGTGACCGAGAACATTCCAGTATTTAAAGCATTAAGCAAAAATAATTTTTTGCTTCAATAAAATAAAAAACTAAATGCAAAATGCATTAAAGAATGTGTCACACACATTCAGGGAGGGATGGGCGGGCATTTTTGATCCCTCCAGTTGCTGTTATGACTACATAGAATCCCAACCAAACGTCGACTCAAGGTAAGTCTAGTTTATTTGGGGGAATTCTATTACGTCATATACCAACTGTCCGTCTCAAATGAGACTTTAAAGCAAAAAAGCAAAAATTTTTTTTGCATGTAAACACAATTGAACGGAAAAAATAAACATTCACATAACCAACACGATTCATTCCGTCAATCCTGTGAACACTGCAGTTTCGTAAAGACTATCTTTAATAGGTTTATCGTAGTATTTTGCAAAAGTTGCTTTCATTTGACCAAAACCTGCTACTTTCATGATTTCTTTAATTGGAATTCCAAAACATTTAGCTCTTGATACAGATGCTCCTCTTATACTATGAGATTGAAATCTTTTAATGTCAATGCCTGATAAAAACATAACTGATTTTTAGCCATCTACTTATAGTTGTAGAAAGTAAACAGCTTTATGTGGTTTCATATAACTGACAAAAAGTCTTTTGATTCACTTCCTCGAATATGTTTAGTCCTGTTTATGTATTCAAGAAAAACACTATACACACATAACCTCCTATCTGGAGTATATTTTTTCAAATTGAAGAACTGGATTATCTCTGCCTTTCTTTAGACTGTTTTAATAACCGCGCAATATTGTACAGTAATTGAATCCTGATCTTGCCTTAGACCATCAATAGTTATTAAACTTAATGAATGAGACCGGTGCCGACTTGCTTGAGTCAGAGCTATTAACATAGCTAACTTCCAAGTTAGCTGTTTCAAAGACAACCTATCTACTGGTGACAATGTCTTTAAATAACACAGTACCTTTGAAAACATCCCAAGTTTCATTATATTTACTTTTTGGTGGACATAAATTAAACACACCCTGTCATAAATTTAACCACTAAAGGATGAGCACCTGCTGTAAAACCATCTTCAGTAATACATAATGAAGATAATGCACTTCTAAGCTGTATTTAGAACTATCATACTTGTAACCCGAATGGAATAAATCTGTCAAAAAACTTATAATATTGTCTACAGTAACTTGAAATTTATCAATTTTCCTTTTACTACAGAATTCCACCCATTTGTGGATATACGATGAATATTGTTTTTTGGTGGAATGTCTCCACGATGCCATGATGATGTCGGTAGACTCTGATGAAATCTGTCTACTTTGGAACAATTCCCTGACAAACGACATACCATTAAGTGTAGATGACCTACTAGTGGATGAACTTTCTTTGTATTTGGCAGAATAAGTGTGTCTGTAGTCACTTTCCAAAACATAAGGTACTTTCTAATAACAACTGCATTACTGCTGGATACCAATACTGTGTTATCCAAAGAGGTCCACCAGTATCATTTCCCCTTTGTCTTCTCTCAGTTTTCTGTACTGTTTCGACCAACTAAACTGAAAGGAGGAAATGCATAAATTAATACATCTGACCAACACAAAGAAAATGCATTAATTGCCTCCGCTTCTGGATCAGGTTTCCAGGAAACAAATCGAATCAACTTGTTTATTCAATCTAGAGGCAAACATGTCAATTATTGGCACTTCAAATAATTTTACAATTTGTTTAAAAATATTTCTGTTAAGTTGCCATTCAACATTTTCATTGAAATTTCTACTTTGAAAATCTGCCTCATTGCTAATACCTGGAATGTGTGTAGCAGAAAGCCATATTTTTTTATGCCCCCGCCATGTAATTCCGGGCATATTTTTACCCGTTCCGATTTTATTCCCACCTTTTTCCCTTATTTGCCTCGTAATTCTGTATTAAATTTTCAGATTCTTTTTTAAGAAAAGGTTTGACACATTCAAAATCTAACAATCCTAAATATGGATTCGAAGGGGCATCATCCTATGTGTTATCCCCGCCAAGGGTATCCCTGCAATTTTTGGTCTGGACATTTGTATTTGATGATTACTTTGAAATCATGGGGATGCCCATTTAAATGATTCAAGAAGTAATATGAAATTTTGAGTTATTCCTTTTTATTTTTCCCAAAATTAATTTTGCCCCGAGCATACTCAAAACCATTATCAAAATGAAACTCTGGGCATGATCTCACTCATGGGTTGCATGACAAAAAGATAATTCCCATAATTTTTTGAGTTATTTTGCGTTTGTTATTTTTCTAATTAATTTTTGTGTACTTGTTAAAATACATATGAATAATTTTGTTCCGGCGTGGTCCCCAAGTTTCCCGAAAACTCGACACAAGTTATTAAATCAAAACTTGGTATGGATTTTCTAAAAAATAAGGTCAAATTCAAAGGCCGGTTCTGATTTTTAATTTTTGGAGTTTATTTCCCTTTTACTTTCATATTTAAATTTTTTGTCCGGCATTTCTCCCCAACTATAAAACCTATTAAAATAAACTTCATAAATATAACTCATAGGAATGCAGTGGGAAAGAACGGGTAATTTATTTCCCAATTTTTGGTCATTTCCGTTCATTTATTTTTGGCCGGCCATTTTCTCCTAAACCTTATTGTTTACAGGTGACACATTCCGAATTGGAGTTCTAGTTTCCCCTATGGGTAACTCAAAAGGTTGAGAAAGTCAACTGAAATTTCATTATGGATAGGATTTTTAAAATTAAGAATGCCTGGTTGCAAGAATGGTAAATCTTCGGCAATAAATTTTTGGGGGTTATTTCCCTTTCCTTTTATAATTATTTTGTTTCCGATTATTCCCCAAAGTAACTTCAACTAAAATTTCATAGGTATGGATTTTGGAATGCAGGCCAATTAATTTTAAAAATTTTAATGATTTTTTGGGAGAGTTATTGCCCCCTTTTTTAAAAATTTTTAAAATTTTAATTTTTTTCCCAAATTTAAACCAAAGTTTAATATTAACATGAAATTTTCATGGTTTTATGATTTCAGGGGATGTCCCTCACAAAAATATAAACTCTAAAATAATTTTTTGAATTTTGTTTGGTTATTTTTCAAAAATTAAATTTTTTCCCCAAGTTTGGGAAAATAACTTTCAGGTTTAGATTTAACTTTTAATTTTGGTCAAAAATGGAAAAGATTTTTTAAAAGGTTAAAAATGAAAAATTTTCAGCCTTAAAATTTTGAAAATTTTTGTTTTTTTCAGGGGTTCTAAAAAGATTATATAATTAAATTCCCCCAATTGGGAAATTTTCTAAGCGGGGGATTGCAGCAAAACAAAAATTCCTAAAACCCGCCCTCCCAAATTGATTTTAACCACTTTTTTTTGTCTTCCATTACAAATACCTGCCCAATTTGGGGTCCAACTACAAAACTTGCCATCCGTCCGTTGTAATAGTCAAATCTGGATTGCCATGACTAATATGTCTTTTTTTCGGTGGCTAGATTGTCAATCCACCACTTAAGTTCTCCCTTCATTTCATCCGATATAATCATATATGCATTGTAATTTCCTTTATTTTGCTTTAATGCCAAAATTTTTTCATTTCTCAATTTGTCTATAAAACAAAGGACCATTTTTCTACAGCTGAAAAGGTAGAAATCATAAGGCCTATAACCCTCGCAACTTGCTGAATTTTTTCCTTTTTCTGTCTATACAACACTTTGCATTCTTGGACAACTGTTTTGAACTTTATCCAACGGTTTAAAAGTAACAATCATATTGATGGAATCAATATCATTTCCCAAAAATGTAATTTTATTAGTTGGGATAAGAATAGATTTCTGGGGATGAACAATAAACCCTAATTTCCCCATCAAATTAACTGTATCTGTTATATTCAGATGACATTCATCACATGTATCTCCAAGAAGCAGAGAATCATCAATAAACCCTGAATTAACATGTCCAAGCATGCGAAGTGATGCATAAACTGGCTTCATCAACTTTGTAAAAATTCTTGGGGCACAAGAAATACCATTAGGCAGGCATACATATTGAAAAATTTTCCCATCTTTTTGAAATCTTAACTTAACTTGTTGTTCCTTAGCTATGGGAACTGAATAATATGCATGTCTTAAGTCTACACTTGCAAAGAAACAATTAGGTTTTACCAGTTTAAGGGCAGACTCTTCAAATGTCTCCATTTTAAAATGATGATAAACAATACTCTCATTTAATAATTTAGATTTAATATCATTCTAAACTCGTCATTCTTCTTTTTGAAATACTAAGAAAATTGGAGAAAATAAATTCATTTTCATGATGATCACTTCAATCAAAAACTTTCATATCAATCATTTTATTTATTTCTTGATCAATAATTTTACTTTTCATTTTCACTGAAATTATTCCTTGTACATACGTAATTGACAGGATCATGCCCTTCTAAAAATTCAATATGACAATGCTTAACTATGTCTAATATATTTTCATCACTTGTCAATTTTCTCCAATTTTCTTCAAATAATTTCAATCTACCTGCCTGAAAAAATATTACTAACTGATTTACTTGTTCTTGTAACAACGGGAGTTTTTTTGGTGAACCACTGAAGAACCATGACCTGGCCTAAAATAACCTCTGCCAGTACCACGAGAAAACATGCCTGGCCGACCACTACGTCTTCTACCAAACGGCCTAAATGAAGGATTTCTTCCAACATCTCTACCAATTTTACTAATGTCCTGGATATCCTTCACACTTTTGTTAATATCATCACCATACAGGTTTTCTGTAAACGGTAGGCTTGCAGAAAGTCAAAGGGTAATATCGTGGATCTAAATCCGAACGATGACATTCCTTCCTCTTGTTATTAATGAGTTTGTTGGACTGCCCCAACAAAGCAAGGGCATTTGTGCCCCATTCAATTGACTGGGTATCTAATTTTTCCCCTTCTTTATCCAACAATTTGGTAATGTTTATAGCAGCTTTCACAACAACATTTTGTATGGCTTGAAATTTCACATCATCAGACTGTGATTGGGGTTTCAACAAACGCCATATGCAACCGTTCACCTTAGTTTTCACCAATGACTCACAATTAACGGGTCTGTGAATTTCTTTAACAATGTTTGACAAAGAATCATCAGCAATACCATTGCGGAAAGAATTGTTTACAAAAGTAGCAAGATCGTCATTTATTTCAGTGTCACATTTTTCCACACTCTGAAATTTGTCACACAAATTCCTAAATATGTCACTTTCATTACAAACCCTCTTGCGTGGTGGCTGGGAATCTTCACCAGACTCGCTGACATTGGACAAGACGCTGTGACTGTCAGAAAACCCATCATTACAACTGTCGTCAGGATAACAATATTCATCATATTCAACATATAAATCGTCAACCCTTTTTGATAAACTTTCAAGTTTAGAACCTTGTTTTGTTACGTTAGTGTTTAGTTCTTGCAAAATTTTAATGACTTCGTCATTTATTTTCTCAGGTGGTTGACTTTTCTGAGTGGACACTTTACCACGAGACTCATTTTTACGACCCTCGGACGCAACAGATTTACTAGACGACAACAATTTATCAGGTTGTTTATCGACATCTTTAGTCATGTTAGAACCAGATGTTCCTTGATTGATTACTTTTCTTCCCGATGTAGAGGCATCCGCCATCTTGAAAAGCACATGGAATGAAAATCTCAAAGCCGAAAGAAAAAACTGAAGTTTATGCCTCGCATAAACAAATATATCAAGAAAAGAAATTAAATTGATACTGTAAAAATACAATATCTAATTTATCAGAAAATATGAAAATAAAATAGATTAACCGCGTTAATCTAGGAATAGAGATTATAACTCTCGGTCTAATAAACGAACCACGTCCGTTCGGTACGGTATCAAAATGCGTACTGAATGTTCTCGGTCACGGTATGCGCACATCTCATTTGAGACGGACAGTTGGTATGACGTAATAGAATGATGTTTTGCTATCTATAATTTTTGTGTGATTTCATAACACAAATGTAATGAACTTTACCTGCTTTGTATTTAGAATTGTCTTTTTGTTAGAGATTTCAATATCAAAATTTGCTACCTGGATATATTGTGAACAGAATGTGGTTGGACTGAATTATATGCTACATGTACTTTGCTGGCCAGGCTTGAAGTACTGTGGCTTGAGCAAGCCAGTTTTGCCACAGGAATGTTAAGTTAAGCATGTAATCTGAACTTTTATACATGTAACTTGCACATCCATCTGTTTTAATGTATTTTATACAAAATTTGGTTACCAATTTAAGGTAAGTGCTTGTCTTATGATTAAGAATGAAAGTTAATTAAGTAAGCAGTTAATGCGGTCTAAATGCTCAGAAAACATAAACTTGAAAAATGTTACATAGATCAGCAGATTCACCAGGGACAGTAAAATAAATGGGGGGATAATTGAAAAGATATCAAAGAAACACACTCAGAATTTAATTGTATACCAGTACACAATGAGTTAAAAACCATTGAACAGTTAGAAGTCATTTTGCACAGTAAAATTATTATTATGGAAAAAACAAGTGAGCAAAACAGATTTGTAACTTTGCAAGCATGTTACTTAGAAGAGATCTACATTAAAATATAAAAAAAAGATGTTAAAAAAAAAAAATTTAGTCTTTTCTTGTCTTGTCAAAAACCGCAATGGGTCCCTTTTATAATACATAGTATTGCATTTACTGATATACCGTCTGCTAATTGTCTTGTAAAAAAATGATGACATTCTGCAGGCATCTTCAAATCAAGGAGAAACAGTATTGAAAATAAACATATCAACTGAATTAATTATTTTTGCCTGTAAATTATGTGAATAATATTTCTGATTTATTTGATTTAGTAGATAAAACTTTGATAGGAATAGAAAGTTACATATTCATTAAAATATGACCTAGACTTAAATAAATTTGTGATGACACTTGGACAGTCTCTGCCATTAAAGTTAATAACATGCCTGCATTACTTACAAAATTACTTACCGTTTTATATTCAAAAGTTGTCAGTCAGTTAAGAGTTAACTTGACTGGTTCTATATTAGAGTTCAGTTATGTGAAAAAACTTACATCTTTGTTAATTTAAGAAAATGGTCCAGTCTAGACTCTGAAAATTGATTTAACATTAGAATATTCTTGAAATAAATTAGTTTTAGAACTGAGGCAACTTTATCTCAACAGGCAGCTAGCTGCAAAAAAATTATCAACTTTGTTAAAAATGTTATGTTTTTAAGCTTTGTTAAAGCAATTTGTTGTTGCATCAGAAATGAAGTAGACAGGAGGAATTATTTGATGATTTGAAATATTGCATATTAAATATAATTCAAGATCGGCAAAATCTGAATTTGATTGACACTTGTTCGTTTTTTCGAAAGTATTTTTTTAACATGTCCGTATGATATCTATATAGTAAATTCTTGAAAATTTCCACTTCGCACAGGTGCTGGGATGACCTTGGCAATACTGACAATTGATTTTGCCATCCCTGAATTAATGTTGACTTACCCAAAGACATTTTAAATGTAATTTTAATATACCCAAAGAAAGCTTTGTATTAACTTCCAGTTAAGTAAATCCTGAAATTATATTGAAATTTTCATAGAATATTAGCAAGCCAAAAAAAAAGTTTTGTGATTTGAAAAATATTACACAATGTTTTAAACTTATTATAAATTTATATCATTGATTATTAATGTGGAACAAGTGACATGGGATTTTATCTTTCTTATTAAAGTCAGTTGAGCCAATCCAGGAGACTACATTGTTGTTACATTTCTTTGGAAGACGAGGAAACGATGTACTCAAATATGAAGACTTTCACACGTAAGTGTTTTCTTGCTGAACCACAGCTTGCCATTTATACTAATGGTTGTCAAATGCTTACATTTTGAAATTTTAAAACTAGCAGTAGACAGTACCTGATCATAGGATATATAGAATAGATAGAGCTGCTGTCTGAATATCATCTTAATTCTGTCGAAAAACAACAACATAGAAGTGTACCATTGGTACTACATTTTGTATTTTGAAATATATTGAAAGTATTTTAGCAAACTTGTCATCTGTTTTAATGCTGACATAAATAATTTCACCGCTTAAGGTTCAAGCCCCATGAGTGTCTTCCGATTCTTTCATGTGAGAATGCCATCCAACAGCTTACTGAATGTCAGTGGTTCTACTCAGATTCCTGAGATAATGCACAGAGGGGCACCTGCATGATGCCATCCTCCACTTGTAAAGCTGGAAAGTCGCCATAGGACCTATACAGTGTTGGTGCAACATAAAACCAAACCAAAAATTTCATAATAGCATAATGTCAATGTCAGAAAGGAAGCAAATCATGTATGTATGAATGGTTGATAGTGCACTTTAATTTTTTCGTCACAGATTTATGACAAACTTACAGAGTGAGGTGATAGAGTTGGAGTTTCTAGAGTTTTCTAAAGGTATGCAGACAATATCGGAGGAAGATTTTGCACACATTCTCCTACGTTACACAAATCTTGACAAGCTTGAGATAGGTGAATGTATCAACAGAGTAAAAGAAAGGATGCCTGTAGAAAAGGTAATTTTGGTAGTTTGTTAAACAGGATTTGGGTAATTTATATTGTATTTTGGATAATTTTGGTAAAATTGTAATAAGGTTCTAAAAGTTCTTATTTGGTGGTAAAATTGTTTTTTAAGGGGGGGGGGGGGGGGATATTACCAATTGGAACTCTCTAGCACAAAATTTCAAGGTGAGAATTTCAGACTTGTTTAAATTGAGTCTGTTCATGATAGATAATGAAAAGTTTTATTACTGTTCCCTCCACAGTGAAGTGGTGATCTTGTGGTAACGCAATCCGCCTTTAAACTCATGGATAATTGGTATGAGTTGTGGTGATATTCAACTTTTCATGCCCCCACTTAAAAAATGTGGAGCATACTGTAATGGGGTGGTCTGTGCTCATAATTATTCTTGGCTGATCAGTAACTTGAGAAGCCAGGGTTGAACTTGCTATGGGCATTGGCCATGTCTAGTAGATTACTGCTATTGATTTTAAGTTTGTTAGATCAAAAAGTCACTGTCACAGTCACTCTTGAAGTAAAGTCATTGTCCAATCTATAACTTAGAAGGAATAAGCAGTGGTTGATGAAATATAGTAGGGTTATTTCCATGGCTATCGATTGTCAAAGGTCATGGTCACATTGACATATTGTGAAGTCCTTGTCTGATCAATTATTTTGAATCTAAAGTGGTAAAAATTGGTAGGATTATTGCCCTTGACCAATAAATTGTAAAATGCTATCAAAAGGTAAATGAGGTGGCAACATCAGTACTTGTTGGACACATTTCTTGTCGTTATGGGTTATTCAAAGGTTCAGGGAACTAATGTTTCACAAATAATTTAATTTATGAATTTATTTAATTTATTTAACTTCATAAAACACTTCTATAGAACTAGTTAAAATACAATTTAGTTAAATACATAGGCTTGGTGCGAAAGGGTTGTAACTCCTTCTTTATCTAATTTGAGTTACAACCCTTTCGCACCAAGCCCTCGAATTAGCCTATTTAAACTAAACAATCAGCATAGTGATAAATTATTACAATCAGCAAAGTAACAAATTATTTGATATTTATTTTGTAGCCTTCTGATGTAAGCCAGTATTACAATAAATATAACACCTTTATGTACATGTATATGGAAGCCTTTTTTCAGTGATGTTTGAACTTTGGCGCACCTGTTTCTATTTTTCTGTAGCTTTCAAGAATAAAACCACTCCCATAGAATAGCCTTGGCACTTGCAACTAGTTTAACTTGTGTAATGAATTTGCCCAGCTTTGAATTTGGAACAGTCCATTTGAAGTTTAAGAGACTTCAGTATCAAAATACAAAATTTGAGCTATCAACGGTTTAAAGCCAGATCTTACTATACAGATGTGCAAGCTGGCCTGACTCTATATTGGTAGCAAAGGTTAATCAGCTTTGAATGGTTCCTGCAGGGTAAGGGTGAAACTTGACTGTTCTTACTTACTCATTTGTCGGTGTTGGTATCAGTGGAACACTTGGTTAAAGTGTTACTTGCAAGTTCATATCTCATTAACCCTGTGTCCCTCTACTTTGAGGGTCACTTTCCAAGACCTTTAAGTCTTTGACTGAATAAAAATGATTTTTCAATTATAAAATCCTGTTTTATGTTAAGCTTGCAAGATTTATTTCACAACTACTGAAGGTATTTTATTTAACTTAACAAATGTCTTCATGGTCAATAACCAATTATATATATTAAACTGAGTTCCTACCACCATTATCGAGGCTTTTGTTATGCTACATGTATTTTAAGCAATGAGAATAGTTGAGAAAGTTGACCTTTTGGCTGCTCTTCTTGTGGACTATATGCTTAGGTTATTTATACTTACCTATTTCAACCAATGGTTTATTTTGGCTTGTTCAGCTTTTTATTAAGACCAGCAGGATAAAAATTAAATAGAAGCTTTTGTGACGTTGTTTGTATAGGACTACCGTATTAGATATTCACCAAATAAGGTTTATTATAACATTGTTAAGTCTTTCTTTAATTCAACTCCTGTAACTTAATTTTGTAGCCTTAAGAAACTAACAGATAATTATGTATTAACATTTATAATATGTTACATCTCAAGGATTTCGACTAACAATAGACTGTATATAAAGCTGGGACACTTTCTAAATCCTTTCCTGATTATGTGTGTCTGAGTGCGCTTCTTAGATAGCTAGACTATTCTTCACAAAACTGTTAGTTCACTTGCACTAGGAAAAATTTACATTCAGCATTATTTTCATAAAATAAAGTTTAATATAATTATGATGTTTTATTAGCTCACCAGAGCCGAAGGCTCAGGGCGAGCTATTAGTATCAAAGGGGGATGCTCCGGCGTCCGTCGTCATGCGTCAACAATCGTCTTCTTCCCTGAAACTACTATGCAGATTTACTTCAAATTTGGTCTGTAGCATCCTTGTGACAGTCACACTTGAATTTGCTCATGTCATTCCAATTGGCCCCTTTTAGCAGAGCTAAAAATAGAAAATCCTTTAAACATCTTCTTCTACAGAACTAATGGATGGATGGTCACCAAACTTTGTCTGTAGCATTCTTGGGTAGTCTTTTATCAAGTTTGCTCATATGAATTTGATTGGCCCCTTTTAGGAGCCACTAAAGCTAAAAATAGAAATACTGTTAAATGTCTATTTCTAGAGAACTTATCAATGGATGATCACCAAACTTTGTCTGTAGCATTCTTGGGTAGTCTTTTATCAATTTTTGCTAATATTATTTCGATTTTCCCCTTTTAGGGGTCTCTAGGGCTAAAAATAGAAAAAAACCTTAAAACATCTTCTCCTACAGAACTAATTGATGGATGATCACCAAACTTTGTCTGTAGCATTCTCGGGTAGAATTTCATCAAGTTTGCTCATATTAATTTGATTGGCCCCTTTAAGGGGCCGCAAAAGCTAAAAATAGAAATACCTTTAAATGTCTATTTCTAGAGAACTAATTGATGGATGATCACCAAACTTTGTCTGTAGCATTCTTTGGTAGTCTTTCATCAAATTTGCTAATATTATCTTGATTGGCCACTTTTAGGGGCCGCAAAAGCTAAAAATAGAAATACCTTTGAATATCTATTTCTACAGAACTAATTGATGGAAGATCACAAAACTTTGTCTGTAGCATTCTTGGGTAGCCTTTTCATATTAATTTGATTAGCCCCTTTTAGGGGTCTCTATAGCTAAAAACAGAAATACTGTTTAATGTCTATTTCTAGAGAACTTATCAATGGATGATCACCAAACTTTGTCTGTAGCATTCTCGGGTAGAATTTCATCAAGTTTGCTCATATTAATTTGATTGGCCCCTTAAAGGGGCCGCAAAAGCTAAAAATAGAAATACCTTTAAATGTCTATTTCTAGAGAACTAATTGATGGATGATCACCAAACTTTGTCTGTAGCATTTTTGGGTAGTCTTTCATCAAATTTGCTAATATTATTTTGATTAGCCACTTTTAGGGGCCGCAAAAGCTAAAAAAAGAAATACCTTTGAATATCTATTTCTACAGAACTAATTGATGGAAGATCACAAAACTTTGTCTGTAGCATTCTTGGGTAGTCTTTTATCAAGTTTGATCATATTAATTTGATTAGCCCCTTTTAGGGGTCTCTATAGCTAAAAATAGAAATACCTTTAAATGTTCTTTTTCTACAGAACTAATGGATGGATGATCACCAAACTTTGTCTGAAGCATTGTTTGGTAGTCTTTTATCAAGTTTGCTCATATTATTTTGATTGGCCCCTTTTAGGGGCCGCTTAGATTAAAAATAGATACACTTTTAAACGTCTATTACTACAGAGCTTATTGATGGATGATCACCAAACTTTGTCTGTAGCATTATTGGGTAGTCTTTTATTAAGTTTGCTCATATTAATTTGATTAGTCCCTTTAAGGGGCCGCTAAAATTAAAAATAGAAAAATACGTTTAAACATCTTCTCCTACAGCATACATGTGACAAATGAAATGGGCCAAATCTGGATTTTCAGCTGGATTTTGAGGCTCAAAACTGGATTTATTTATCGACTCGAATTTCAATATGTGTTTGGCACATTTGGTTCAAAGAATCTATATTACCCTCAAAATCATTAAATGATTATACTTTTTATGATTTTTTTGTGGATCAATATTAATTTATTTCACCAAAAAAAAATAAAAAAATACATAAATAAATACAGGCTATTTCAAAACAGTCACATTTTCACATTTCATTATTTTCAGTTTGAAGAATTATATCTGTCTTTCCAGTCATTCAATAATTGGCTAATAATTTAAAACAAGCTATTTGAAAACGTACAACAACTATTCATGAACATAAGACTCTGACAGTTAAATAACGTAACATAAGTAGAAGACTCAAAATAAATGCAAGAATCGTTCCGTTAATTAAATCCACATTTTTGCCTGGATGATAGTGTAATTCCTAAACAAAACAAAAAAATTACCCACTCACTAAAAATAGGTTAATTACACATCTCAAACAGGTTTTTGAATGATCCACTTTAAATGATTCTGCTCACCTTTTATCTTTATCAGTGCGGCACTAATCAAAAGGTTGAGCCAAATTCATACATGTAAATTTACAGGGTAGTTTTGATGACGTAGCGTGTAATACCTACTGCCAAATTACAAAAGAGGTCAATTGATTGACACACGACACGTGATAAGTTAAACATGTGAGAATATCTTTGGGTATAGGAACTGTTTATTACGTCACCTTGCTGTCAATTTGTGACTCAACATTTAATCCGCTATAATTTAGGATATGGACTGATAACAATCAATGCCCGGAGGCACGGTTTACATTTAAGATACAGGTGCTGTGTTTGATTTTTTTTTATGTTGATTTTTTTTTTAAATATCGGGAATTCAAGCTGTAATATCGGGAATCGGGATCAGTGTTGAAATATCGGGATTTTTTTAAATCCCGCCGGGATGTCACATGTATGCTACAGAACTAATTGATGGATGATCACCAAACTTTGTCTGTAGCATTTTTGGGTATTCTTTTATCAAGTTTGCTCATATTAATTTGATTGTCCCCTTTTAGGGGCCGCTAAAGCTAAAAAAAAGAAAAACCTTTCAACATCTTTTACTACAGAACCAATTGATGGATGATCACCAAACTTCGTCTGTAGCATTCTTGGGTACTCTTTTATCAAGTTTGCTTATATTAATTTGATTAGCCCCTTTTAGGGGCCACTAAAGCTAAAAATAGAAAAAGCCTTCGAACATCATTTCCTACTGAAATAATTGATAGATGGTCACCAAACTTTGTAGCATTCTTAGGTAGTCTTTTATCAATTTGCTCATATTAATTTGATTAGCTCCATTTAAGCTAAAGCTTAAATGCCGCAGGTCATGGCATTTCTTCAAATTATTGTTTAAACATATTCTATGCTCAAATTTAATATTAGAATATATTGACATTCCAACACTGAAAAGCAGTTGTTTTTGGTGAGCGACTCAGGGCCATCATGGCCCTCTTGTTTTGATTTTGTTACAAATATGTTTCACACTGATGTCGTCAGGTTATGCATTTTTCTAACAACTGAAATAACTGGTACATGTCTTATGGTAGTGGCTGTGAAAGATTATACATACAATGTATACTTAAAAATGTTGCAAAAGTATTACTGGATTAAATATATAATAAAAGCTTATATACCTGAAAAACCACATTTTCTGATTCATGTTGTTTCCCATTTTATTTAAATGTACATGAATTAAACTAGAAAACAGATTGAAAAATTTTCATTCTAAAACTTTAACTGCTATTTTCAATAGATGTAGTTTTGATTTCATGCATGCACATCCTGCTTTATCAGAAATTGACAAACTTGAATATTGCAACTTAGGTACCTTGGTAGGATAACAAGAGACAAATAAATATTCCATTGATGATACCGCCCAATATGAGCCTGCCCACTAATTTTTAAAACTAAGGGTTTACATATCCTTTGTCGTTAAAAGTTTAAGGTATATTTCTAAAATTTGGACCCCATTTTAAGCATGTTTTTGTTTTTATAAACAAATTGATATATTTTAGCAAGAAAAAATGGTCCATTCGAAATAAAATGAAATACATGTATTTCAAAAGTACAAGTTGTAATGAAAAATTTGAAAATTTATATAAGAACATGGTATGAGGTTTTCGAAAATGATTTTAAACATAAAATGTTTACATTAGTATTGTTTGTTAATTTAAATTAGACCACAAGTTCTGGAATAATAAAAACATAACATGAATTTTTTGGTTAAACAATTCTGTAACTACGTATATGTTCCTCCTGTCTGTAATTTTTATGCATGCATGTAGTACTAGTATTTTGTTGGGGAATCATACACTGTGGTGCGGGAATAAGAATGCTGTAACATTTATTGTTATTTTATTGAATGATATATTTTATATTTACAGGGTATAACTTTTGAGGAGTTTCGACAGTTTAGTCAGTTTATGAACAGTTTAGATGACTTTACGATTGCAATGAATATGTACACATACGCAATGCAGCCTGTGTCAAAAGGTAAGTTAACTGTAAAACATGGTTATGGTATACACTTTCAGGATTTCGTGTTTTTCTCTTTTCATGCAATTGTATTGAAGCTCTTTTTTTGGGCATGAATAAGCATCTGGTTCATGACTAATTGGTTCATGACTAAATGGTTCATGACTAAATGGCACATGGCTAAATGGTTCATGACTAAATGACACATGACTAAATGGCACATGACTAAATTGTTCATGACTTAATGGTTCATGACTAAATGGCACATGACTAAATGGTTCATGACTAAATGGTTCATGACTTAATGAAGCATAGAAAGGCAGCCTTAGGTTATACCACCACCTGTTAAAGTTTGAAAGTCCTCAAAGTATATTTTGTTCCTAATAAACTGGCCTCTGTGGCCAAATGGTTAAAGTAGCTTTTTTTAAATCACTTGCTCCTTGCTGCTGTGGGTTGGAATCCTGCCAGTTAATTTGGATTATTTTATGTGAGCTGTCCAGCTAGCTGATGGAAGAAAGGTGTTTCTACCAAGGTGCCTACTTTAATGGAAAGTTAGTTGAGCATTGATCTTCTTCTTCCTTCAGTATGGCTGGAAAGTCAAAATAATGACAATGACAATGTCAGCAGGACATTTAAAAAGGTAGAAAAAAATGAAAATGGTGTAGAATGAAGATTGAAGATACTGAACTCTAATTAAACATAGTTCAAGATGAAGATTAACTTTTACAATATCAAAAAAAATTGTTATATAAAATACTATACAGTAGATATATTAAAGAAATAAGCAGATACTAATTACATGTAACTACAATCAGTAGTGAATAGCTGTTAAAATATTGATAAATTGGTTGCTGAAATATTTATTTTCTAGTTTTACCTGGAATTGAAGTTACAAATACTTAAAAATGTATTTCTAGTTTTACATATATATATTTAAAGAATGACTGGTTTGAAGGAGAATTGTAATGTTGACAGAATGAGAGTCTCTTTTTAATAGAAAAACAGAATTGTTTTCTATTTTCTACCTGAATATTCATAAAGTAAGAAAGTTTGTATGATTACTATGAATTTATAAGACATTGTTTTTTTTATCATAAATATCTTATATTTTACAATGTTTTGTTTATGATTTACAGAGGAATTTCAGAGAGCCGTAAAGATCTGTACAGGAACGGAACTTGGGTCTCACATTGTTAACACTGTATTCAACATGTTTGATGTTGATGGAGACGGCCATCTTAGTTACAAGGAGTTCATCTCTATCATGAAAGATAGGAAATATAGAGGCTCTAGGGTATGGTATACTATTTGAGTGATCAGAAATGTATATTTTGCAGTGTTAGAGTTACATAGATAGGCATATGTTAAAGGACTTTTATCCACTTTGGAAGAACATGAAGGATGTATTGTATGGTATGGCATTTGATGATTGTGTTGTAAAGTGTCTTATTGTGACATTATTTCAATGATTTATTGTATAAAATGAAGTAGAAGTGGTATCTTGTAAGGTTTAATATACTGAAACAAAAAAGAAACTTTCTCCAAGTTTGAATGTAGATATGTTAGTACAGTTTTTCAATCCTTTTGAAACTCGATTTTTACGTTGAATAAACATATCGGGCTTTTATACGGGGATTAGCTGACCGATTTTGCAAACAAACGAGTTTTACAAGCTACTACATGTATATAAGTGTGTACATTTAAGTGGTACCCTTGAACAACTGGCACATACTTTGCGAAAGTTTCTTTTTTGGTAAAGTATAGTATGGTAGGGCTTTTAAATTCATCAATCAGCAATTTGCTCTTTTCACTTTACATTACAAAATGTATATGCTTTCTATCATGAAAAAGAATAGACTCCTGCGACAATGATCTCTGTGTAATCTGTCTGTTAGTCTGTATTCTTAAAGATGATTATAGTATTATATCTTCCTAGTACAGTGTACATGTATATCAAAATAACGGTCCTATATGCAATCAATCATGTAGTAAAGTAGACACAGTCATCAAACAAGTAATTGTTGGTTATTCAGTTCAGTTTACAGCAAGGTTAATTCAATGCCAAATTTACTTGTGTCAAACCTGAATATCTGGTTTTGCAGTTACAGTGTACTAGGTCGAAAATTACAAATTTCATAAAATTGAGACCCAGTCTTACAGCAGAGAGTTTTGTCAGTACTAGGATAAAAATACTGAAAATTGAGATGCAGTCTTACATGTATTATAGCTGAGTGAGATAATGCAGATAATGCACTTTGCCAGTATTAGGTGAAAAATACACAAAATTGAGACCCAGTCTTACAATAAGTCTGTCTTTTAACTGAGTAAATATGCACTTTGCCAGTATAAGGTGAAAAATACACAAAATTGAGACCCAGTCTTACAATAAGTCTGTCTTTTAACTGAGTAAATATGCACTTTGCCAGTATAAGGTGAAAAATACACAAATTAAGACCCAGTCTTACATGTATTATAGCTGAGTAGATGGGCACCTAGGGGCAGTGTTTTGCCAGTATAAGGTGAAAAATACATAAAATTAGGAGCAAGCATAATATGCATTAAATCTAGTTAATGTGTAAATGCTTAATATAGGTAAATTTATGTCGATGTCAATGATAACAAAATATCTGAAATTGTCTCAGAAATTGAATAAGTATCAATAATCTATACTATATTAAGATATTTTTATGTCAAACTACTTCATGCAAAAATACTTTTAAGATGCCAAAATATGCAGAAATGTATTTTGTTTAAGGAAGATACAATGTATGCTTGGTTGTTTTGCTTATGAAATACTGGTTTTAAGTATGTTTTTCTCCCCTCTTGTGGACAAAGTTTGAGACATATATATCATATCATATAATATTAGATTGATTTTATTTTGTGTTCATGTGCATGTATTCATATAAACAAATTTCTTTTGATGAATTACGACTGAGGCATAAAACAAAACGTAAAAAAAACTGAAGTATTTTTTGTATGCATTTATGTAAAATTATTTTTTGTATGCATTTATGTAATTTTATTTTATAATTATATATTGTAATTGTAGCTGATAGGGGTAAGTGAGAGGTTTTGCATGAGATATATAATTTTTTAATAACCAATTTATCACAAAGTCTCAAATAATGAAATATTAGTATTTATATGTCACAGTGATCCCGAATTGCAGCCTTTTCTTCCACCACACCATATTTTTTGAAGTGAAACTGTTTAGTTATTTGTTTGTGAAATCCGTACCAAAACAAAATTGAAAATAAGCAATTACCTCCCTTCCTTGTTGAGAAGTATTTGAAACTTTGTCTTTGATGTTAAATGACTGCATGAGTACTAAAGTAGGACTTTTAGACTGTCAGATATTTTTTACCCTTGAAAACATCAGTCTGACTTTTTTTTATAACATGACATTACATTGTTGATTAAAACTATAATTAAGACATGTATGTAGACTTAACTTAAGGTCTTCAGCATACCCATTAATTTTATATACTGTGACAAATCACACCACATGAAAAACAAAAATGTTAAAAAGCAGCTTATAAAGTTTTGGAAGCCATTTGGCATTTATGTCCAGATTCCACTTAGTTACATGGACTTTGATATTTAAATCAATAAGAGCTAAAATGAATAAGTGCTCAGTCACTCCTGCATAAAATAATTTAGGTCCAGTTTCCACATAAATGGGCTTTGATATTTAAATGAATAAGATCTTAAATGAATAAGAGCAAAGTTGTCTGGTTAGCTCAATAGGTAGAGCGTTGGACTGTGAATCGGGCGACCCGGGTTTGATCATCGTTGTGATTGATCATGAAATCCTTTCTACGGTCATTTGCACTGTACCTCTGCTCTGGCATGTAGAGAAGTTACAGTTCCTTGTGAAAGTGAAGGCTTGACTGCCTGCCCAGGAACAATGCGGTGTTTGAACTGTGCTCTGGTGAATTCAATGTGGCTAACTGCCGTGATCCGGAGTGAAAACTACCAACACCACCACCAATGAATAAGAACTCAATTACTCTTGCATAAAATGATTTAGGTCAAGATTCCACATTCATGGCCTTTGATATTTAAATGAATAAGAGCTCAATGTCTTTTATATAAATGATTTACGTCCAGATTTCACATGCATGGCCTTTGATACAAAAAGAAATACTTGTAAATGTGTGACAAACTTTATGGAAACTTACCAATCCTGGCAAAATGAAAAAAAATGAATTTTCAAATTTTGTGATAGAAATATAGGTAATAACAATGTTATGTATATATTTTTCAGTCTCACAGTCAGTTGACGCCAAGAAGTTGGGATGCATTCAAAGCCTGTGTGAAGAACGAGATGAGGTCATACTGAGTGACCTTGACAGATCAAATTGAATGACCTTGACAATGTTGAGATATAATTTTCTAGTTTTAGAACCTACCTACTTCTCTTTGAAAGAACTATACTAGCTCATTTATTTAATTGTAGAGAATTATGTAGCTTCAAGTCCTATAGCTTTATATTATAGTGTGTAGCCACAGTGCGGCACTCATTTTGTATATATACAGAGTGTGAATATAGCGTTGAATAGTTTTACTTAAATATTTGGCATACCAACTTTTAACACAACTTCTTCTGATATTGTTAAGATGTAGATTATTGACATTTTGAAGTTGATGTTTTGAGCCAAAGTTAATTGAAAGACAAATAATTTGCTATGATTGATAAAAGATCCATAATAGTACATATTTGTTAATACAACAGCTTAGTTTAAGCAATTTTGCATGTGTTAAATAGGCATATTACGACTGCTAAAGGTAAATCTGACACACTGTGTAGCTTTGTTAAGTCTCAAAATTGCGGTGACAGTCAGTGGCTGTAATAGTAGCTGAACAATATAGTAACACCTGGTTGTGAAGACCAGTCTTTGGAAATGAAAAATACAGTCAGTCCTGATGATAAAGACTTTGTGTTTTGAAATATATAGGTAACTGGTCATTGTTAAGAGTTGGTCTTTAAAGACAAGGTTGTTTAGCATATATTTTTGCTCAAAATGAAAAGAAAGAATAATTGCCTTTTGTGACACTTTTTTCTGTATGTAATATTTGTTTGGAAGTGATGTAAGTGCAAGTTAAATTGATAGCTCTTTGTTCAAAGCTTTTACGAAAGAGTTACTTTTAAAATCGGTTAAGTTATTATCAAGTGAAACAAAAGATTAGGTTTATGTTGTCTTCATGTTTTGAAAGTGAAAGTATATTAATTAAAAATTTTTTCTATTCATGTTCTTTCATCAGCATTTAGGGATATACCCGGTAAGTAAATATTAGGCATAGAAAGAACGTATAATCATTGGTGTTTTGTAAGACATAGAGTGACAAGTTTGTTGTTAATTTTGTGTTGGCCACATGTTTGTCTCACCATTAACATTTGCAATGAAATGAGAAAATAATCAGCAGGTGAAAATATTAACATGTATATATATTGCATGGACGCTTTCATTTTATTTTAATACATGTTTTCCCCTTTTTGTCTTTGAAATGCTTGATAATTTAAGGTTGATTCTTTCCTGATGTTATTGAAGTTTTTTTTACTTCCATAACCTCTGTTTGAATATTTTCTTTTCAAGGTGATTTCAACCTGATCATATAATAACATGTATCTGAGCAGAACTTGTAAGAACTGCACTTGATATAATGTTTGAATTAATAACTAGATTTGGATATCTGACTTGATTTAGATATCTGACTTGATTTTATTAAACAGACTTGATTTGAATTACACAAGTTTTGTTAAACTTTACTTGACTCAATTTGGATATATGACTTGATTTTCTTCAACTGGCTTGATTTGAATTCTTGGCTTGATTTGAATTACTTACTTTATTTTGTTAAACTAATTTGATTGGAGGATTATTGGTTTAAATGTTTACTGTTGAGTTGAAATACTATGCTTGTTTATAGGCTTTTGTTATCAGTTAATGTGGTAAGTTATTGTGGCAGAATTTGAATATTTATCTGGTCTACATGCATTATGTTTTTAGGTTCAAATTCCACAAAAGTAAAATTTCATGCTTAGGTTCTTTAGAATATGTTAAACAGTTATTGATACATTCAAACTCTAAAAAGTCTAAATCATGAGTATACTTTACATGTAATTTATTTTGCCTGTCTTCATTATTATTATATTATTTATATCTTTATACTTATAAATTTTTCTATGTCACTTCTCATATTACTACCTGTTAATGATGTTCTTAAATGTTTAACTACATGTATATGTGATACATATCTTGTTTTGTTTTATCCAATTTCAGGCCTTGATTTTTATATGTGAGGTCTAAATAAAGATTTTTCTATCTAGAATATGATTGTTTTATGTTATTATACCCCTGCACAACAAAGTTGTAAGGGGGATATACTGGAATCAGCTTGAATATGGATAGGCCATCGAACTGTAAGAGAACAATAGAGTTCATTCCGTAACAAAAGAAGAAGGGGCCATGGCCCTATATTAAACGATAGAAAATAACAATAGAAATGGATCCATCTGTCACTTTTTCCTTGTCCGCCTAATAACTTAAAATTCTATAGATTGGTCATGATAAGATGATGACCCCTATTGATTTTCAGATCAAATGTCAAGGTCACAGGGGCGTTGACTTAAAAAAGCTTGTCTGCCCAATAACTTAAGAATCCTTTGACCCAAAGTCTTTATATTTGGTATATAGGTAGATGACCCCCATTGATTTTGAGGTCACAGGTCAAGGTCATAGGGGCCTTGACTAAAAAAACTTGTTCACCCAATAACTTAAGAATCCTTTGACCCACAGTCTTCATATTTGGTATAAAGATTGGTTATGATAAGTAGATCACCCCTATTGATTTTGAGTTCACTACGTCGAGGACAAAAGGACCTTTAGTAAAAAAAGCCTGTCAACCCAATTACTTCAAAATCCCTTGACCTTCAGTCTTCATGTTTGGTATTGAGGTTAGTCATGATTATTAGATGACCCCTATTGATTTTGGGGTCAAAGGTCAAGGTCACAGGGGCCTTGACTTCAAAAAGCTTGTATGCCCAATAACTTCAGATTCCTTGACCCACAGTCTTCATATTTGGCATGGATGTTAATCATGACAATTAGATGACCCCCTATTGATTTTGAAGTCACTGGGTTAAAGGTCAAGGACACAAGGCCCTTTAGTTCTAAAACCTTGCACTCTCAATTGCTTTAGAATCTTTGGTCAACACTTCATATTTGGTATTAAGGTTGATTATGACTAGTAGATTACCCCTATTGATTTTGAGGTCACAAGGTCAAAGGTCAAGAACAAAAGGACCTTGACTTAAATAAGCCTGTCCACCCAATAACATAAGAATCCTTTACACACAGTCTTCATATTTGGCATGGAGGTTAGTCATGACTATTTGATGACCCCTATTGCTTTTGAGGTCAAATGTCAAGGTCACAGGGACCTTGATTAAAAAAGCGTGTCCGCCCAATAACTTAAGAATCCTTTGACCCACAGTCTTCATGTTTGGTATTGAGGTTGGTTATGCCTTGTAGGTGACCTTATTGATTTTTAGGTGATTGTGTGAAAGGTCATGGTCACAGGGGCTTTTACTACAATAAGCTTGTCTGCTCAAATGCTTAAGAATGCCTGTCAACAATGTATTGATTTTGACAATATCTCATTTGAAGCATTTAATTATGTCTCATATAGTCATCACAAGACACCCCTCATATATTCATCATAAGACACCCCCAGGCAAAGCCCCATGGATGGGGGGGGGGGGGTGATTAGTCATGCAGTGGCAGTTTCAGTTTTGAGGTCAGTAGATCAAAGGTAAAGATCACTTTTACCTTTGCCACTAAAACATGTAGAATACATAACTTAGCAAGGCACTGCCTTACTACCCTCAGATTTTGCAGTGAGGTAATCCTTTAGCTCTAAAGACCATTGTTGATTCTGACAAAGTGGTATGTAGGGGTATTCACGCCATGACAATGGCAGTTCTAGCTACTTTCTTTGTTAAACTAAAGCCATTACTCACTAATATACTTTCAAAGACCCAGTCTGACTGAAGAACTGTTTAAATTTGTTGAGGATCAAGGGAGACTATCGTGACTTGCGTGTTCACTTAAAGGGAGCTTATCGTTATAGCGTAGTTAACCATAATACGATATAATTATGTAGCTAGGAAAAAAATAAGGAATAATAATAGGAAAAATAAGGAGAGAGGACCCTCATTAACGTGCGCGTAAAGAAAATAATATTATGTCTTATCCTTTATAAAAAGTATTGATTACTTTATTAATATTCTTCACCACCTCAAATCTGAATGTGAGTCATGACTGTTAGATACCTCCTGTTATTAAGTCAGTTGGTCAATAGTCAAGACCACATGACCTTCATTCACCTCATATATGTATAGAAACATTGTAACATTGGCCACCTTTTAAAACTTTAAAATCTATTTATGTCATTTATTGAAATATTACATCAGCCGTTTAAAAATTAAGTAATATCTTCGTATTAGAATACGATAATTATGAGATTAACATTTAGTTAAACCCTAATGTTTAAACAGGATGTAACACGATATAGAAATAATGTTAAATAAAGTTGATTATCGAAAAATAAGGTAAATAGAATTATTGCGAATATTGAACTTTCAACTACATTTGTATTAAATCTTTTTATATGCACTAGTATGCTTTAAACGTACATTGCCCCTTTCTGTTTACATTTTTTAGTAGCAAATCAATGAGAGGTAACGATATGCGGGTCACAGTTATTAGTAAAGCTCCACGAAGTTAAGTTATTCATGACCTATAATAATAAAAATCTTAACACATGAATTACGAGTATCGTATCATTGAAAAAAAATGTGTTTAGCAGACGACTTGGAGTAAGAATAACACGGATTGCTACAGAATAAGTGAGTGAAAAAATATGGAGGATAAAAAGAATGTCTTCATTGTGTATGCACATCAGGAACCAAAATCTTTTAACGGGGCTTTTAAAGACAAGGCGGTGCAGGTTCTTAAAGATCAAGGTCATACTGTTACCGTCTCGGACCTTTATGCAATGAGATTTGACCCGACAGCGTCCAAACATACCTTTAAAGGTTAGTACTTTTTCACGATTTGATTCAATTTGACTTCTGCTGCAACAATCATGCATATTTACACATTTATGTATTTCTATTTCAATCTTTTAACAAGACCTTTTATAACTTAATTAATGCAGTCAGTACATATTTGATATAATTACCTTTTTCGTCGTTGCATTTTTACAATTTAAAGTTCTATACAAGCCTAATTAATTCGGCGTGAACGGTTTGACCCATTTTACAGACTTTTTTTTATCTTACTGTCAGAGCGCCCGTCCAAAATTATCTCGGTGTCTCTTTGACAAGTCTAATTAGTTGGACTAAATGTTATAGATCTAAGACAGTCATCTACAGTTCATCATGTACATTCCTTGGGGTGTTGCTCGCTCAATACTTCTGATATCTCTCTAAATAATAATAAAATTTGCACGAATACATGTACACATGAACATGTAATGCTCGAAAATGAGTAAGCGAAATTATAACAACATTGACATAAAGAAACCTCGTTTATTTTAACATTAAATTCGTGAATTTTTTATCTTTGACATATATAAGTTTGACTTAACCTATTAACTTGTCAATGACCCGTTTTAAATAAAGCCACAATCGGAACATCCTCGGCTATTATCTATAATAACCACGAAGAATGACGGAAAGGGCCGAAAAGTTGCGATTGTATTAAGCCATTTATTCGTAAACCCACGCACGCACGCACACACACATACACACAAACACCTGTACGTACATGTATACAAAATAGTTCAGAATTTAATATTTGTTATAACTGAAATTTCAAATGATATTGTAAAAGTCAAATTTGATAAGGTAAATAAATAGAATGTCCAAGTATAAAAACAAATGGCCACATTATTGTGTCTCTAATTTATTCATTCATAGACCGTATGAAATTCAAATGCTGTTAATTAAATTATAATTTCCCGCTGCCGTCCTTAATAAATGCACTAATGCACAGCTACTTGTAGACAGAGGCATGCCATTGACAACAAAATAGCAGGGATAGAAATACGTATAACTGTCTGACTCCTAGTGAGACTTGCTTTCAGCGGGGAATTTGAACTTTAACAACAGCATGTAAGGCAGATCCTTTACCAGCTATTCCTTTGGGTTGGGGCGGGAAATACAATTGAACAAAACTACTAATTAATGCATAAATAGTACCTAAAAATATGTATTATGACTAATAGCGGTCATAATGTTCTTGAAATCCTAACTATTGACATTGATCTTTATGATAGCATTATTGTTTCTTTCAGAGCGCAAAAATAACGAAGAATTCAATTTTCAACAAGAGCTTTCTCACGCAGCCGAAAAAGGAACGCTCGCAGACGACATAAAAGCTGAAATTGACAAGATATTAGCCGCCGATCTTATTATAATACAGTTTCCTTTGTACTGGCTCGGAATGCCAGCTATTTTAAAAGGATGGTTTGACCGCTGTTTAGCTGAAAAAGTTGCTTTTGATACAATGAGGTCGAAATGGTTTGATAACGGACCTTTTGCGAGTAAGAAAATAGTGCTGTCATTCACAACAGGTGGAACAGAAGACTTTTTTTCTAACACCGGGATATTCGGCGACATGGATGTTATTCTATGGCCTCTCCAGGTTAGTAAAAACAGACATAAGTATGAAACACGCATAACATTGAATTAATAAACATCGAATTTTGATATCAATTTTATCAGACAAAGCCGGTATTGTAAGGTAGGGTGGAGGCTTGCTCGACTTCAGACCCTGTGACATAATAATGTTCATCAAGCGTTACATTTTTGCTTCTTGCTGACGACGTGACTTTTGTCAATCAAGTGTCACAAAAATGCTGGACAAGGCTAGGATACGTGGTGATATTCGTAAATTTAGCGTCATTATGTTGCTAGGCTGCAAAACATTATACATTTGTAGTCACTGAAAGAAAAAGGAGTTGAACATAAGTCTCTTTATACCAGAACTTGAAGTAAACATGATCTTGTTGTTTATTTTTAGTGTAGCGCAAGAAATCACTTTGTGATAAATGCTAAAAAACGCTTAAATGTGCATAATTTACTAGTATACATTTCGAGATGCAGCTCTTGTCTAGATAGATAGAACATACTTTATCAAGGTGTTACTTTTTACTTTTTTCAGAACATGTTGCGGTTTACTGGTTTCCAGGTTTTAGCGCCACAAATTTCATACGGGCCAGGAGACGTTTCCGAGAACCAGCGCACGTGCATGTTGCAGACATGGAATGATCGGCTCCAGACAATATGGGACGAGGAACCTCTGTCGTTTATCAATGTGAAAAACTTTGATCCAGAAAAAGGATTTACTTTAACTGAAAGATATATTTCATCGCTTAAAGATGGGGAATCGGGGCCTACCCCAGGTCAAAATCTAGGACGCAGTTTTCTTCAGGGAAGCATGACGACGATCCCTAATATATCGAAAAGCCATTCCAAGTGATGATGACAAGCCCGTACATTAGTTGATTCATAGTTAAGAAAGAAAACTTATAGTCGGATACCTTATTTTTTATTGAAGGTGTTGTATTAAACAGTGTGAAGCGAGACTCTTAATGAGCCGATCACCTTACGAGCTTCATTTGAGCCTCGTCATGACAAAACCAACATAATGGGTTTGCGACCAGCATGGATCCAGACCAGCCTGAGCATCCGCGCAGTCTGATCAGGGTCCATGATGTTCGCTACAAGTTTCTTTACTTGTTATAGGGTCTGTAAGCGAACAGCGTGGATCCTGATCAAACTGCTGGTCGCAAACAAATTATGTTGGTTTTGTCATGAGGCGGCTCATTTGATTTTATCAAACGTGTTCAATTTAATCTTCAAGAATTGAATGTTACATTTATCAGACATTCTTATTTAAGAGAGGAGGGACTCATGTGTTTTACCTCTTTACGACGTCATTCGTGGCTATGAAAAATAGACTCGAGTATGCGCAAATTGCGTAGGGCAAAAGAGCGTAGCCCTACATAGAAATGTAGTAGAAGTTTATAGATAATTCTGAGTTAGTTTAAGGTAAATTTGCAAATGTGTTATTATGTTCATTTTCATAATTACATGTATAACACGTGCCATACAGACTGTTCACAGTTAATATGTGATATAGATTATTTTATGAAGAAACTTATACATGTGCCAACTTTTTCTTTTCTCATCTTTTAAGGAAAAATATTAAGGTATAAATTGCTTTACCTATATTTGCATTAAAGATATCAATTAAATTGTCTGAAAATGATTTAATGAAGTTGAATTCAATGGGAAAGATAAGAACACGATTTCATACTTTCTTGTGTTATGCACCGTCAAGTTGATAAAAATAAAAACAAATTAAAAGGAAAGAGAAAATGGAAAAAATATTAGGATTTACTGAAGAACAAAAAAAAGTTTTGAGAAGAACTGTTTTGAAATTCATGAAAGAATATTTCGCGCCATTTAAGAAGTAGACATATTACCGCGAAAGTGTGTAGCCGCGAATTAAGATCGCATGTACATAGTAAGGAATAGTGAAGGAATTCACAGTACGATGTCTTGCAAGCCTTATATACCCTGTCTTTTGTTAACAAGCTCGAGTTACTTCCAAATACTGTTCCTTTTTTGAAAGCCTATATTTTAGCATGTACCTTTCTTTCGGTAACAGAAAGACTAAGACTAAGATTTCTAAATCTTGTAGTACGTTTTTTTTTGTATCTGCGTTTGTGCACACTTAATCGAAGGACTGTCGAACGATATTGCTAAATTCGTGTAATGGAATTGTCCTGCTTTGTATTTTAAAAGGATTTAATTAACATACAAAATTTGAACTACAGTTCGGAGCCTTGTCAGCCTAAATGACTGGTCATGGATCCATATTTGTGGCACAGAAGGTTAAAGGTTAGTGCAAAACAGATATCAAATATTTACTAAATAACAGAAAAAAGAATATACACCTGTACTTGTGCGTTCTATTGTGTTAATAAATGAGCACTTGTACATGGACTTGAATTAGTAAAAAAAAGTTTTTACTGCTAGTGCGTTGACTTAAAATAACACACAGTTCTAGTTTAGATATGCTCGTTATTGTGCACTGCACTTCTTAACAAGATCTATCATCCTATGAAGTTTTAGGCCCATACATAGGTTTATACTTTAGGAGAATGGCCCGGTCAAAAATAAAGTATGAAAATGAACAAAGGGCAATAACTCAAAAATAAGAAGTGCAGAGTAACGATTCTTGTGCAATGCATTATAAGAAACATGCATACCAAGTTTGGGTCAACCCGACTATAGAGACCGACTTATGCTCCGGACAAGCTTAAGGGGACTCCGACAAATAACCCCCCTATCATGTTGCCGTTTTCAAGGCAACACAAAAACGTATGGGTGGTTCTGTGTTGTACAAATGTCTCGAAAAGGTTAACCGTTTAATATTATCATGGTTAAAGCTCTTCATATATACTCGTAGGGAAAAAGTAATAGAAATATTTGAAATTTCCTTTAGCATTTTTGTGTGAAGAGGCATGAATGAAAAAACATGCCTTCAGTATATTTAAGCAGCCAAGATCTAAGTGATTGTTTAAAAAATTTAAATACAAAACAAGTTCTAAATATATTGACACAAAAGACGAGTCAAAAGAACAACAAATCTTTCAAATTTTAACATCATTTATTATCACCATTTGTCACAAGTTAAATATGCTCCATATGGAAATGTTCAAAGCAACAGTGAAAGCTTAAAGGAAAAAACAACAACAACAACATATATATCAAAACATAATGGGATAAATAGAAATACAGTCATAAGTTTTCAACATCCTTTAAATTTTTCTATCATTTTTTTTCATCGAAAAAAACGAAAGAAAAAGAAACAATATCTATGATTATATTTTGTACACTATATACAAGCATAGGGCTATCAATTATATTGTGAATAAATATGTACATCATTCAAAACAACGTCAAAAAATTGAATAAAAAACGGCTACAAATCTATCTTTTCGTTAACAACCAACTGATAAATTTTGACACAATTTTTGACATAAAATTATACCTAGATTTCTGTAAAGACCATGTTACAGAGAGAAATATATGACACTTCTGTTGAAGGTTTTTTATATCTACATGTTACAAAAAGAAACAGTTCAGGAATAAGAGTTAGACTAGCAGACTTTATTTAATACTCGGTATAAAATGTCATTTTGTGGTACTAAAATGTCTAAAGAAGAACAAATCTTGTAACATATGTTTTTAAAACATTTACCACATTAAATTTCTTAAATAGACCAATATGGACACAAACCAGATATCATTTTTAGATTTTTAGTTTTCTTTTATTGTTTGTTTTGTTTGGTTTTACAGCACACCAACACAATTTAGGTGACATAGCGCTGAAACAGGAAGGATGATTTTAGTTAACCTTAGGTTTTACACAAAGAAAAAAAAGGTTTTACAAACTTTCAGCAACACCAGGTGTCAAAACCACACCACCTGCTGGTGCTAAGAGATGCATAGACTCCAGTTAGGGAATCCATTCAGTTGCCTCTTTTAATCACTAACCAATAAATGGTGGCTGCAATTCTGATAAAAAAAAAGTCCTAATTCACAAGGAAAAATTTCAAAATATGTATTAACTGAAATAACTTATAGTGTTTATCATTATCAGATGGCAGCAAGCAAAGGGTAAAACATTAAGCGAAATGGGATTAAAAGAGTTTTGAAATCCTGAAGAAAATGATAAGTTTTCCTTAAGTTAACCTTAAAGCTGCTCAATATCCTAAATGCCAGTCTTTCAACATAGACAATTTCATTTTATTTTAGGGAAACTTTCAAAATATGACTGAATATTTAACAGTACAGACTATGCTCAGTAACACAAAGACTGTCTTGATGAGAATTTTAAGTTAAGTCGGCCAACAGTATCAAGCCTGGTCAGACGGCATGGATGTGTAGGCTGGCCTGGCTCTATACTGGTGGCAAAGGCTAATCACTTTCAGTTCCAGAAGGTTACAAATTAAGCAGTCAACAATTTTTACACAAATGAGTCAAAAGTAAATAAATAGGCAAGTTATTAGCCCCACTAATGTTCAATAACTGTTTTTATACATTTTTTACAAAACTGTTTTCGAATCCCTGAGGCAAATTAAAATAAGAGACAAGCATTGACCAAACAACACTGAGGCCCAAATCCTGAAAGAAAACAACAATAAAATAATAATAATAGGAAATCCCCCTTTCTTTAAACAATTACCTATGAAATGTTTCAGTACCAAATAAAACAAACTAAATTTTCTGTTACAATAATAACAATAGCATTCTGTTTGAAATACATACCCCTTATTCCTTTCCATATTGTTTGATTTTATTAACCTGTCAATTCCATACTGATTATACGGTCAATGCACAGAATATATTAATATTCGATAAATGTTTGGTAAATTCCGTGAGAGTTACGCAGTAAGATGTGATTAAATTCATCTAGTTTCTATGCAGTCATTACACTGACCGTTATAGCGCAATAGGGTAAACCACGGATATATATTATCTGAATGTCCAAAGTATTGTAAGATCGAGACAGAGTAAGCCAAGGTTTTTTTTCTAATACATAACTATTTTCATCATTTTTGAAGGTATGGTTGTTCCTTTTATAACATGTTTTGCACTTTTTGTAAATACTATACTTTTGTATATAACATTGTTTAAGAATTATTACTGAAAATTCATTCGGATTAAAATCAATATATGTAATTTCAGTGCCGTAAAATACAATACAAAATGTGACAATTCAATGTTTCTTAGTTGTTTCATATCCGTATAGACAATTTTGCAAGCGCTTGACCATTTTCATTAAAATATACTTAAAAGTAAAGAAATAATAAGTCTAAAAAGAATGTCAAAAGAAGGGATCGAACCTCGGACCTCTCATGCATTTGGTTATCACTTAACCGACTGCGCTATTGCAGATGTTAAGAAAACTTTCATTAAGCTAGTGGCAGTTTTCCAAACGTTAGTCATATAAACTCCTTATTAATTCTCGTAAAATAAACGGACAAAACCGAAGTGGAATCGAATATTTTAATGAGTTCTATAATGTATTCATAATTGACAGGTCAATAAAATCAGACTATACCTCGGTCTTATTTGATTGGCAGCTAATTTGAGCATCATTTCTATAGCTTTAAAAATAGCCTATGTGGTTATATATTGAAGTTTTACTAAAAATTAAAATTTTTCCTGAATTCTGCAGGCAGTTTTATCTATCCATTAAAACAGTCTTTACTTATTCAATATTTCTGTGTCATCCAACATACAACTATTTAAAAATATATAGATTTATCCTTCTTTTGAGGAAAAACTTCTGAATAGCTGTATTTCTTTCAAAACTAGCTTTCTTATTGAATTAGGAGAGTATATTAACCAATTTATGAGAGATTAAAATCCTAATATACTTGTTGCATATACATTGTACAATTAGCATAAAAACACAAAGAATTTGATCAACTGTTATAAAACAAATAACAAAATACTGTCAACACTTTTAAAAGCAAACAAAACATCATCTATTTGTGACTAAAGACTGGTAATATCATAATACAGAATAAAGTTAAGTCTTCAAAACTTAATTTGGAGCCCAGTCAACACTCTTTCAACCTTAGGCCTCCGATTGGCTAATTCAAAATAGAAATTTCAAATTTGACCAATAAGGAGGTAACTATCACAGACTGGTCTGCAAAATCAGTTTTAAGTCTCCAATCAATGTCATGATATGAATAATAATCATAATTAAATCATATGTTTCTAATACACGTACATAATTACATAAAAAATGCTACTTTACCTGCACCTTGAACACAATCATAAAGTTTTTTTTAACTTTTATTCTATCACTAGTTCTAAATATCTTGGGAGCATACATTAAGAAAAATAAAAAATGTTAATGCTACATGTTTACATATGCATACATTTTTGACACATGATATTTATAGAAACACTGTTTTAAAAAAGCACATTGAAAATTACATAGCTACATGTTTGGCCGTCGTCATAATGCCAATGTGTCCTTGATGAACTTTCTCATCGTCGTGGAAACAGAACTGGAAGACGGGCCATTAATTTGATGAGTGATCTGAAATAGTTACAAATATTGAAATTATTTTACACAGAAACAACTGCTTTACATTTACTATCATGCTGTTTTCTTATGTAATTCTGTAAGCCAGTTATATATTTTATGGGTTACTAAAACTTATAATGATTATTCATGGCAACCATCAACGCTTGCAATATTTTCCTCAATGTAATTTTGTTACTTGTACATATGCATTTCTTGATATAATTCTTGTAAATGTAGTTGGCTCTAGTGAAATTTGCACATGGCCCAAAGCAATGAGTAAGACACAATTTAGTTGAATGCACAAGAACCAAATGCAACTTAAATAATTTAAGAACTTAAATAATTAAAGATTCTCTTATAATGATACTTTTTTTGTATACATTCTCATACTTTATAATTTTTACTTTAGCAAGTTGCATTACATCTTACATCTTACCAGATCATACTGGTGTGCAATATGGATTTTATTACTGTTGCATCATATTTGTTAATCTGATACAAACATTTTATTTAGTGTAATTAGTAACATTATGCCCATCCAAGTGTGAATAGTGACTGCATATGTAAAAATAACTTAAAACTTTGCCATAATTGCTTTTAATTTTAAAATTTACTTCGCATGAATAATCAGTAACCCATATAATGATTCATGGAAATTTCTATACATATTTTTTTTAGGATAAAAATATCAAAAACCAACACAATTTATCAAAACATGTTTCGCTTTAATAAGCTTCATTCGCTGATACATATATGTTTAAGAATTCATCAATAATGTTCAATTAATAAAGAGGAGTCACAGAAGGGCAGTCTTTTTATATTTAAGGCAGATTTTATATTTTATCCTAAACATTTATCATTATCAAGTACTAGGCACTCATCATCATAGTAGTCAATCCTTTTTTAGCTCGACTTTTTTTTTTGAAAAAAAAGAGTAGAGGTATTGTTATAGTCAGGTCGGCGTTGCCGTTGCCGTTCCCGTCCGCAAACTTGTACCTGGATCATAACTTTTTTATTTCTCGGTGTATTGTCTTCATACTTGGCCACAACAACCCTTGGGACAAGACCTTTCAGTAGACCACACTAACCTTGACCTTCATCCATAAATGACCTTGACCTTCAAGGTTAAAAGTCCAATTTTTGCTTGTTCATGCTGTTATTGGCTGTAACTTTGTTATTTTTGAATGGATTGTCTTCAAACTTGAACATAATAATCTTCAAGAATATCCCTTAAAAATAACCCGCCAGACCTTGACCTTCACTCATAAATGACCTTGACTTTGAAGGTCAAATTATTGAAATTTTCATTTTTTTGGCTATTATTGGCTGTAACTTTGTTATTTTTGAATGGATTGTCATCAAACTTGAACATAATTATCTTCAGGGATATCCCTTAAAAAATAACTAGACAGACTTCGACCTTTACTCATAAATGACCTTGACTTTGAAGGTCAAATTATTGAATTTTTCATTTTTTTGGCAATTATTGGCTGTAACTTTGTTATTTTTGAATGGATTGTCTTGAAACTTGAACATAATAATCTTCAAAGATAACTGTTAAAAATATACCGAAAGACCTTGACCTTCACTCATTAATGACATTGTCTTTGAAGGTCAAATTATTGAAATTTTCATTGTTTTGGCGGTAACTGACTGTAACTTTGCTATTATTGAAGGGATCAACTTCATATTATAACAGAACATTCTTAAGGACCAGACCTCGTTGTTTATCAAACCCAAATTTGCTTGGGCTCTTTATTGACCTTGACCTTGAAGGTTAAATTACTGAATTTTCTCAGATTTGTGCATTAAATGACCATAATTATATATTTATTGGTGTGTGTGTGTGTATATATATATATATATATATTTACAACAACAACAACAAGAATTGCGTCATTGTTTCTATTTATAGAATTGCGTCATTGCTTCTATTTTTAGAAATTGCGTCATTGTTGCTATTTTTGGAAATTGCGTCATTGTTGCTATTTTTGGAAATAGCGTCATTGTTGCTATTTTTGGAAATTGCGTCATTATTGCTATTTTTAGAAATTGCGTCATTGTTGCTATTTTTAGATATTGCGTCATTGTTGCTATTTTTAGAAATTGCGTCATTGTTTCTATTTTTAGAAATTGCGTCATTGTTGCTATTTATAGAATTTGCGTCATTGTTGCTATTTTTAGAAATTGCGTCATTTGTGCTATTTTTAGAAATTGCGTCATTGTTGCTATTTTTAGAAATTGCGTCATTGTTGCTATTTTTAGAAATTGCGTCATTGTTGCTATTTTTAGAATTTGCGTCATTGTTGCTATTTTTAGAAATTGCGTCATTGTTTCTATTTTTAGGAATTGCGTCATTGTTGCTATTTATAGAATTTGCGTCATTGTTGCTATTTTTAGAAATTGCGTCATTGTTTCTATTTTTAGGAATTGTGTCATTGTTGCTATTTATAGAAATTGTGTCATTGTTTCTATTTTTAGGAATGGCGTCATTGTTGCTATTTTTAGAAATTGTGTCATTGTTTCTATTTTTAGAAATTGCGTCATGTTGCTATTTTTAGAAATTGCGTAATGCTGCTATTTTTAGAAATTGCATAATGTTTCTATTCATATATATATACAAAATATATAAACAAAACTAATGTGACAAGACAGACCAACTAAATTTATAAAAAGGAAACGTTAAGATATGTTCAAACCTTTCTATGTTTGCATTTAGAAAAAGTAAAAAGTCGAGCGTTGCCCCCGCCCGGCGGTGGCTCTTGTTTTATTTTGTAGCTGATAAAGCTAAAATTTGCAAGTGACAGTGAAAAAAATAGCAAAATGTCATGGCAACCGGTATATAATAAACATCATTCTTAAGTTCTTTAATACAAACTCTCTTCGTATTTCACATAATCATATAAAATTAATAATCAAGCAGCGGAAGACAATGGTCTGTACAAGTTCAAAAGGTCACTGTGGGTTTGAATATCATAAAACCTAAGTACCAGCCAGAAAGATAAACATGAATGAAATTACAGAAAGTAGCTGGGTGACCAGTAACATGTTGCAGAGAAGTTTACCTTGTTATTATGTCATATTGACACACCTTAGCAAGATAGCTTAGGTAATGTCAGAAGTTCTGCTTTAATATACAGAAACAGTCTTTTAGAGTAGAAAAGCAAGTGATATAACGTACCCTGTGTAAGTATGGTTGCACATCTAAGTAAGATGTATCAAAAATGAGATCAACTTCAGACTGGTTCGGCATTTTGGGCACGTACTCATGCCTGTTCATGACATCTGCTATATACAATACTTTCTCTGCCAAGATTTCACCTACTCTTTCCCTGCATATCTGTCGCTCTGTGAAAATAAAAATAAGACATTTGTATTTCGACATCTATCTGACACAGTTACAAATACTTGTAAATCTGTGGTCAATTTTAAATAATCATTTACTAACTTTAAGCCTGCTGGCCTCAAAAGATTCTACCCATGCACTTGCCAAGAAAATGTTAATTCTGGTGAGATATCCCCAAAAGCTGTTTGGGTGATAAAAAATAAGTTGACATTGGCAGGACAAACAAACAAGCAAATATTGCAAAACCCTTTGCTCGCTACACGCAATAATAACAGACCTATCCTGTCAGTATTCAGCCTGGCCAGCCAGCATATCCGTGCAGTCTGACCATGCTCAATAATGTTGGCTGCTGCATTTTAGTATTTTGATAGAAAAATATCTTAAATTATTAACAGACAGATCCATTTTCAAAGTAAAGAAAGTCCATTTTAGAAATTTGGCATATTAGTTTATAAAGAATTTATTTTAGTTTGATTTAGGAGCTGGTAGCTTAATGAAATACTGTCTCTATATGTTCCTGTTAACCAGTACTAAGAAATGATTATGTTTTTTTGCTCAAGGAAACAATGGCTTGCCCCTGTCAGGGTTTGAACCCATGTGGTAAGCAATCTTTTGATAACTAGCCTGACATGTTTACCACTCAGCCTAGCATGTTGAAGGCTGCAGCTCAAAAGAAAGTTATAAATTCACTTGATATCCAGCTTACCGTGTTCATTGCTCAAAGTTATCACATCTAGTTTGACTGTCCACACCTCCCATGGAATACACTCTGCTGGGAACGGCCATCTTGCCCGCTTCCTCTGGAAAAACTCAAGTGAGATCTGTAATATACAAGAAAATTCTGTCAACAATACAATAAAATTTCAATAAAGACAAATACAAAATGAAGACAAATACAACCTAGCTTTCGAGTTGAGATTTGTTCAGTTTTCTTTGGTATCCATCATTTAAGTAACCATAGAACCACAATGAAAAACAAAAAACATAATATAATCTCCAATCTCAATATGGTCCTCTATCCTCAAACCAAGGATCAATGTAGCTTCTGCACTTTTTTTTTGTAATGTCAAGATCCAGATTTCAAAGTTTTTCTTAAAAACAAACATTTTCAACAGACTTTAAAACCCTTTACCTGCTAGAAGTGAATTGATTAGCCCTTGCCATCAGTATAGTGCCACGAGTAGTCTGACTAGACTTAATATCATTGGTCCTTTTGACTTTTGTATTTTGATATACTGAAATCCAGCTGACAAAATTTATTGGATCTTAAATTTGTATATTTGACCTATCCATGAAAAACATGAAAAAATTAGTGACCCATGAACAACAAAGATTTTGCAGTACCTGTCCTTCAGATGGATTTGTCACTTGTTGAAGGGCATCTCTAAACGTCAGAATTTCTCGCCTCACATTACTCGTCAACACATCTGATGCAACATGTACCTGCAATATGTTAATTTTCATATTAAATCTGTCCCTAACATGAACTTTCAACATGTAGCTGGAATATGAGGTTATGTTAATTTTCATATTAAATCTGTCCCAAGGGCACTTGTTTGGTCGTTTTTGGGGCCGAATTTGGGTACCATTCCCCTCTCAAAATCATATGTATTTTCCCCTATCTCCCTAACATGAACTTTCCAGCTAACAGATTTTACTAATTATGGCATATATGTATAGTTAACGCATTAACTGCTGGCAGTAACTGCTTCTAACCATGTGACCACTGCATATGTGCCGTCTGGTCATGGTCTGCACTGTTCACCATTCAGTCACTCAGTATTTTGAAATTTTCTAAAAATGATGAATGGTTTTGAAAGATGGACAAGTCCATTTAAAATATCTAAGGCTTTATCCTTAAATTTGATCCTCAAGTTAAACTATATACTTACATAGGTAAAGTCTATAAAATCACAATCTTCATCTACAAAGCCTAAAGTTCCAACAGAATAGCTGCCCTCTTGTTTGTAGTGGAACTATAATATAGATCAACATACATAATTGTTAACTTACAAATGTACATAGACACAAATTGGCAATAATTAAAGACCTATGCCAATACTAGCATATAGAATTATTGAGTGTTGATGGGAGTAAAAGCAGGAGGGTGTCAACACAAGCACATAGAATTATTTAGTGTCAATAGGGTTATGACAGGCCTGAGTAAATGAACACCTATGTCAACGTGAACGCAATCATCTTAAATTAATGAATGTTAATAGTAGTACAAAACTGTAATTAGAATTATTGATAGTCAACAACTTGAGTAATGACAGGCCTGTGCCAGTACTTAAGTTTGACCATCATACCATTTTAACTCTTTCTTGTCCTTTGTTGACAGTTACATGTAACTTACATGTATTAGAAAAATTGAACTATGGTATAGAAAAACAAAGACAATTTCATTTTAACATAAAAAAGGCTGCTCAGAGAAACTGGGTGAGCTTAGAAATAATTAAATCATGAATGTACATTACATTATATTAAAGGTAAGTTTAGAAAGGATTATACATACCTTTCCTAATGTCCTCTGCAGAATCAAACTGTGAAATATACCTGTTTAAAAGATATGAACACATCAGACAAAGTGAGAAATACAACAAAAACATACTTTTAAGACATTAAGATTTCTGATATTCAGTCAAAATTCTTATAAATAACAAGAGCGATCAGTAATCACATGTGTCGCCTCATGATGGCCAATTTCATGTTGGGACAAGTTTTGTGACAGATGGACAGACAGACAGACAGTGCACAACTAGACTTGGTACTGATCATTCCTGTAAAGTTTGGATAAAATTGCACCAGTAGTTTATGAAGAGTAGTCCGAACAAGCTTTTGTGTATCTGGCAACACACAGAAAAAACACCTTTTCAAAGGGCCATAACTTGGCCAAAAATCATTCAACCGGAAAACCCGTGCAATATGCGCAAGGACTTGAGCTACAGATCAATCCTGCAAAGTTTCATTGAAAATGCATTAGTGGTATAAGAGAAGTCGTCCGGACAAACTTTAAAAATAAAAATTATTAAAGGGCCATAACTCTTATAAAAATCATTGAACTGGAAAATGCTGACAATATGCACAACTAGACTTGGTACTGATCATTCCTGTAAAGTTTGGATGAAATTGCACCAGTAGTTTATGAGAAGTAGTCCGGACAAGTTTTGTGACGGACGGACAGACGACGGAGAAGTGATGCCTATATGTCGCCACTACTCCTTTGAGGCGACACAAAAAACAATCACAAAAGAACCATTGTCATCTCCAATGAAAATAATATAATTAATTAACATTAAACATACATCTAAGCAACTGCTTTATAATATATAAAGAACACTCTTTAATTTTTATTAGATAGTAAAAACAACTTCCATTACCTTTATGATATCAGACAATACAGGGCACTGTCACAAATATTAACAAACATAATAATTTGATTTTTAAAAGATTTGCATAAAAAGATTTGCATAACTATCTAACACAAAGTTAAAATACTCACTTGATACAACTTCTTCTATTTGTCGTCCTTCTACAGACTGAAAATATATAAAAACGTTCTTGTCATCCACAAAGTATGATTAGAAGCTGGCACTTGTTGATCAGTTAAAAATCTCTGACATACCGACTTAGATAAAAAAGTGACATTACTTCTTACCTTACCAGTTTGACATCCATGGCAAAAATATCTAATCTATAAAATTGATTGAAATTGAACAAGTCCAAATATCAGCTGCCCTGCCAGATATGTACATAATGACTACATTTACACCATAAATGTTTCTAACATGTTAAAAGATCTAAACTGGCAAAATACTAGAGAAGAGATATAACATTGATCAGCTTTGTGACCCTGAGCCTCTCCTTATCAAAATATGGCACAGACTTGTGAGAGTTGACTATCATCATCTCACACCCACCAAAAACCTGAACTACTTTTGTTTTGTACCTTATAGTTCTACCATACTCAAGGACACAGTATCATTCCTTTTCATTTTTCCCTGAACTATCTGTCTGTGGAATGGTTTACCTGTGTCCTTGCAAGCTAGCCCCAGTTTAAACATCTTAACTGGACAGCTGCATCCCTTCTACCAGTTCTAAGTTAAAAACTGTTTTTATCTTTTATCTTACTCTTAGTCTTGTAGTTTCTTTATCTATATTGAAAATCCTCAGGCACTGTCAGGGATTTGAAACCTGTACCTCTCGATTACAAAGCAGTCACTCAACTATGTCGCAATAGCATTATAGGGTTAACCCAACAGCAAGCTATTGGAAATTACCTATACAGTATACCTGTAATCACTACACTTTTCTTCACTTTATTTATTAACTCAATGGCAAACTTATAGTGACAATTGGCAGCAATGCTCTTAAGAGCCTCCTCATACATTGTAATCACTGTCCATCATGACATAATGACATTGCAAAGCATCAACAGTTCAATTCAACTGTTTAGCCCCTGCAAATACTGCAACTTATGTAATTTACCTTTCCCTATTAATCCCTTAGATTTTACAGTCCGTGCTAGAATCATTCTCCTTTTAGTCTGTCTGATTCTAGTCAATTTTTAATGTCGGCAAATTACACAAGAAGCACTGTCAGTATCTGTTTTAACCTTGTCACATTTATTGAATATTGTAAACCTAAAAAAATCATCAGGTATTGACAGGGATTTAAAACCTGGATCTCATGATTACAAGACTGACACTCAACCATTTCACTGAAGTGTTAATCATACAGTAACTAAGGCTGCTGGGAAAGGCCTATATACCTGTATTCTCCAAATCATTCTATAAAACTGCACATTATAACATAACTTGCTATTCCCATGAATGATGTAGGTGGTTATTACATGACAGTAGCTCTGCAGCCTCTTCTAACAAAAAAATAATAAGTAAAATAGATACATGTGCAATCATTCAAGCAGGCTGTGATACATGCATGCAATGTATGTGTACCACTACCAGGGCAGAGTGACCTGTTATAAGGTTAAAGGTCAGTCACCAAATCATGGAAGATTAAATGAAATTGTCGTTTTCTAATCTACTATTACCCAACCTTATATATGTGAGATCACAATATGTAAATTATTCGCCATTTATTTATTTTTTTTTTCATTATTCACATAACAATAAATTTCGTAAACAACAACATAAGAATTAGAAATCTAGGTCAGAAATTAAAACTGCACATACCAATTCAAAAACATGGGATCTAGCGTTCATTATCTATTCATTTGAAAGCCCTTTCCTTCAAGTCTTCCTCTTCATTACTTTCCTTACTATATTTGTCCTAATATAGTGAATAATTTTTAGATATGACGGAGTTTCTTTGTTATTTTTTTTCTCAGCTGATCGACTTTCTATGTCGTAATTCGATATTTTATTTGTCGTAATTAAAAATGCCTAGTAAACTCAGACAAAAGTAAAACCTGAGAAATTATGATGATTAGAATAAAACTTAAAAATTGAAAAGATCTAGGATATTGTAATGTTATGGATAACTTCACTGACCGACTTTTACGACACATATGGAAACTAGGGAAAAACTACCGAAAAGATATTTTACAACCAGAATCTGTCTAGTAAGCTTTTCAGCAGAAAATGAGCTTCAGACTGCATTAAATGCTATGCTCTAGCATATTGTAATGTTTGGAATTTAAAAGTGAACTCTGCAAAAACAAAGGCTGTTATATTTTCTAGGGGCAGGAATCGTATGAAGATGCACCTCAACTTTCTTTTCATAATAAGAACTTAGAATTAAATTAGATTACATGATTTTTCTTAGTATCTAGGTATTCGATTTATGGAAAATGGTAAATTTGTTAAAACTAGAAAACGGCTTATTGATCAAGCGAAGAAAGCTATATTCTCTCTTATAAAAAGCTAGAAAATTGTTTCTATCTGTAGATTTACAGATCCACTTGTTAAACACAATGATTGTTCCTATTCTTTAATTGTTATGGCTCTGAAGTTTGGGGAATAGAAAAATTAAAGTGTATTGATCAGTTTCAGCTTAAATTTTACAAAATTATACTTAACCTCAAGCAAAGTACATTTACTCCAAATTGTATTTTATGTGGTGAACTTGGTGTTACTCCGATATCTTTGCAAATAAAAAAGTATTAAGAATTATTAACTACTGGTGTAAGCTTTTGAAGGGTAAAGATGATAAGATTTGTAATATTTTATAAAAGACTGCATACTCAGTATATGTTTGATATAGAACTGAATAACCGTGGCTTTCTTTGGTTAAGGATACTTTGGACGAACTTGATTTATCAGATTATTGGTTAAGTCAATCTGTACCTAGTCCGTTTAATTCCAAAAGTCCAGATTTCGAGATCAGTTCATCCAAAGTTGGAACAGTGATGTCCAATCTTTAAGCAAATGTTTAAACTACCGTTTATATAAACCAGAGTTTGCATTCGAAGATTTTTTAACATGTCTTCATTAATTGTCTTTATTCAGCATCGTTAAAATTTAGATGTATGAATCACAAAATGCCTATTGAGAAAGGTACATTCCCAAATATACAGAGAAATTTACGTAATTGTGTATTTAATGTCACATGTTCTCACGAACCATAACAGTATTGAATAAAATCTAAAAACTAAAAAAAATCTAAAATCTGGAATGCACTCGGAACGTCCTCGGCTATTATCAATAATAACCTCGGAGTTAATACGGATTGAAAGTAGTTCTACCGAGTGGTTTCATATGTAAACAGAAACACGGGGGGATCACGTGACTTTGTATAGTAATACCCACGAGAAAATGGCAACTGCTGAGTCCCGGTAAGTACCTTATTATGTTAAATTAAGGTGACAAACGTTTCTTAAATCAAAACAAAACCTAGCGTGTCATATGCGCGGAAATTTTCTTTAAATGACAGTACAAAGTGCATTATCCTACGTTTTTTAGTTTTTGAGAACATTGTTTGAATTGTGTGAAAATTGCACTTTCAGCGATAGTAATCTACACGAAGCGGTATAATTTGGTACCAAAATCAATGAAATTAAGCTTTTTTCTGCACTTAAGACACCAAATCAATCATTTTATTGACACCTGTTATCGTAGAAGTCCATATAAATTTTTGTTCGAAGGTCTGTAGCCTACAAATGTTCTTTGCAAGTGTATACATGTAGTAAGCAAAACGAACAATTTCTGGATAGTAAGTCGCACGAAAACAAAACAGTAAGTTTCACGCACAGTTTCCAATAGCTTACTAAAATGTGACGAAACTATTTTATAATTATTTTGGTTACCAATTTGCAAGTGTGTTCCGTCTACGGTGACAGAGAAACAAATGTCGAGAAAGTATTTTAATAATAATTCATATTATTTCATTATACATGTATTCATATTCATATAATTTCATAAAAGATTACTTAACTTAAAAAACATAAATGAGAGATTGACATTGATACTCAACAATGTGCGTTAAAAGATGAATAATCATAATAGGCGCACAATTATAGTGAAGTGAAAGAGCGCTTAGCTTTTAAAGAAGTTGAAAATTGATATGACCACAATGACGATTTGCATACCTTTTATTACAAAATATGTATGTATCTCTTTATTTTCTATATTTTCAATCAAAGAACACACAGACATATAATATACAGTATAATATTTAAACGCATGTTTCATGAGAAAAAAAAACAACACACACGGGGTAGGTAGTATCCAATCAAAGTGTCGAACACTTGCGGAAGGAAGTGAGTTAAAACTTCACCCAGTTATTTGAGATATAATAATAGCTAGGTGGTCTAGCTCTTTCCAACTGAACTGAATATGTTTTAATTACACCCATATTTTCATGATTGAGTATATATCAGATGCTGCTACTGATATATGCTCAAGCATCATGCTGGACTTTAGGTCAGCCATATTGAAATAAGATTGAATCATTATTATTTTTAATTTATTTTAAAAATTTTAAATTTTTAAAAATCTTAAATTTTTCTCATTCTGATTATGGAGTTGTGTACATAAAATGGAATTCTTGTATGGTGTAATTTTCTGTGATGTTTGTTGTAGTGTTATATTTGCTTTAAATCAGTTAGTATTATCTTATCCATATGTGCTTATAAATCTAATTTGTTTTACAGAGTCAATCATAAATCTTAATCCTTTACAAGATACAAGATACAAGATACAAGAAACTTTATTTTAAGTCGGTTTACATATTACAAGAAACATTAGCTAACAAGCCATTTACCGACAATAACAAAGGCATAAAACATATTTACTAACATATAACAGTTCTGAAAATAAAAACATATAAAACTATTAGCAGCTTTAAGCATGAAATAAGAGTATCAAGGTTAAGAAGAACTTTACAATAAGATGGTAAATTAAGGCATAGATTGATGACATGCACAGTACATATTGTATTAAAGGTAATAACAGTTTCTAAAAGTAATAAATGACTGTAGTCTATAAATTTAAGTATGATACATATAGCAATGTGAAATAAATAAAAATAATAATAAAATATAAAAAATTAATAAAATAGTAATAGTTATAAGTTAACATCTACAATTTATAAATACGTAATTGAAGGTTTCCTAAAAAAATATAAATAAATAAATAGATAAATAAAACTTACTTATAAAAGTGCATAAAAAATTATGATAGAACTAATACAGCATAAAAAAGAAACAAGATAAAGCACATACAGGGTAACAAACAAAGTTAACTAAACTTAAGTTGCATGCACAGCCTAATGGAATGGGGAATAAGGAGTTTTAATATGAACAAAGCATACAAATCATACAACAAAGATTCAACTAGTATAAAATATAGGGTTTAAGAAAAACCCAAAAATATACAGTATTTTCTTTTATACAGATTGTTTTTTTTGGTATGTTAAAGGATAGTCTGTTATGTCGGAAAATAGCTTAAATTGCTAATGTGTATATGTTTTATGTAACCCACTATAAATTAAATAAAGATTATCTTATCTTATCTTTTTTTGTACATTATCCACTCTCTTGTTTTACAAAACACGCTGTCCTTTTGACAGGTCTTGGTAATTATGGTTTACTTTCGCACGAAAAAATGTCCTTGCATCATGTTTACTGATAATGCTTTTATTTTGTTTTAACTATAACACTTGCACACATAATATGAAATGTAATGTTATGCAAAATAGTGACGAGAGTGGGGCTATTTTTATCCTTTTTAGTATTTTTATTTCTTTGGGTTAATATAAAAATGCTAGCTACTTTACGGTAATGTTGACACGAAATAAAGTTTTCGAAATTTTCATTTAATTTGTTCGTATCAATTCATTGCAATGCTTTCTGTTTTACAAGTTGGTGAAATAAGAGTTGCAGATGACTCTGACTTTCGCAAATTGAAGAATTTAGATGAAGACACAGATAATTGGAAACTGGAGTATCAGAAAAATAACACGTCAGTTTGGACCAAAACTAACGAAGTTTCCTCCTTCAAAATAGTGAAGGTAAATTTATTTTATTTTTGATGCGTCCAACAAAGGAAAGAAGTTTATTTCAAAGAATTTAATATTGTATCAATTGTCTATTAGATAGTGCTCATTTTTATTAGTTTCCCACTTAATAAATTGTATCCGCCCACACATCATGCAAGGTCTACTTTCTCTCTACTTTACGCAAAATTACACAAGTTACAGAGAAATTTCTTATCTTCTTATACAGACGCTGATAACAGAACTATTGTTCCAAGACAGTGCATGTATGGCAATATACAGTACATATACAAGAAATGGCAACACTATTATCATCTCATTGCAGACTTCCTGAAATACGTCTGTCCGACGGACATGTCCAGTAAATTATGATTAGGTCCGACGATTTTTTATTCTGGATCGGTCAGACTGTCTGGCTTTTATCCAAGTAGCATTTATACAAAATGGCATCGCTAAAAATGCCAAACCTTGGAAAAAACGAAAATCTATGTCAGAGGAGCACGTAGAACAACAATAAAAGGATGAAAAGAATAGATCTGAGACAAAATTTAATGAAAAATGGAAGCAGGACTGTGAATGACAGGGAGGAGATGAAAATGCGCTGTACTGACTGTGCCGATTTTCACGGCAAAAAAAAATAAAACTGAAAAGTGTCTTAGAAATACAAACCCAAGTTTTCCTTTGATTTTGATTAATTTTATTCAGTCTGACAGATTTCGTTTCGGTCTGACAGATTTTCATGGTATGTCTGACACTTCTTTTTAAACTTTCAGGAAGTCTGTCATTGGTAAATCTATGTGCCCCCTTCCAACTCACAATACACCAAAATGACCAATTGACAGTTTCCTATGACAGGCTATTCTTATCAGATTCTGAAAAATCTGTAACTTCAACTGCTCAGTTTTAGTATTGTTAAAACAATAATTTTCTAAATGAATAGTTTCAGATTCTATCAGGGCAAGTCCAGTACATACAGTACAGACAAGGAGGAATTCTTATGCAAATTCCTGCAAGTAATGAGTAATTACAAAAAGCGTGACTCTGAGTGGATTATAAATTTCTCATACACAAAAGAGTGACTCCGCGTCAATAACGAGTGACAATTAAGTCCGCGGGACTTCGTGAATCTCCCGAGTCAAAAAGAGTGACTCCGAGTAAATAAGACTGATTTGGTATGCTTTATTTATTTATTTATTTAATGCTCTACCTCTAAACTAAAATTCTTGAACGCATGTATTATTCATTAAAAATAAAAATGTGGTTGAAAATTCTTCGCACAAGTGAAAACGAAAGTAGACACACTTAATTCATTAATAAAAAAAGGAAAGAATAACCGATGATTTCCCGCAATTCCCATCAAAAACCTATTTAATTTAGTATTCTAAAATAGTAAAATATTGATGAGCTTCATTTTTGCCTTGTTTATAAAAATTTATAATCATAATGTAAGCAAAAAAAAAAAAGAATTGATATACATGGCAAAACAACCACGTGCCTTAGGTCGATTCATTCCATTGACATTTTATTGTAAGGGAAATTTTTTATAAAATGACATGATATAGACAGGACCATTTTTGGGGAAGGGGCTTCAGCCTTTTTCTTGGGGAAAATATGCATGATTTTGGCATATTTTGGGAAAAGGAGTCTCAATTTTAACACAAACTTTTAACAAGTTCTTCAAAATAGAAAAGCAAAAATCACTGGGAAATACTAATTAGGCAGTAAAAGACCTTAATTTAACACCTTCATTTAAATTTGTTCTGAATTCTATGGGAAATTTAAAAAGACTGGGGAATTTTGAGGACCAAACTGGGGAAAAAAAGAGGCTAGTTTGGTTGGGGAAGCAGCCTATATTCGGCCTCTACAAAGAAGGGTTTTTTGGCCCTGATAGATGATGTACATAACCATAAACAAATAAAGTAAAAATAAAAAAAAAACAAGCAAATAAAATGATCATTTTATTCTTTGCTGTTTTTATTTTTTGTTAATCTTTGTAGTGCTGATTACACCTGAAGGTGAATGAATTATGGGAGAAGCGCACTAGGTTAGTTGAACGGCCTCTGTCAACTTGTCAACTCTTCTATAACTCTTGAATTCCTCTATAATGCCTGAAATAAAATAAATCAACAACTACAAAAAAAAATTAATTTCTTAATGATCATCACAAGACAATTTACTTTTGTTTCCAATATCAACATACATCTACGTATGACTTTGATAATAGAATGAGATCAACAGATTTTCGGAGATATTCTTGGAATAAAATTAAAACAATATATTACTAAACATGCAGCTTTATTTAGAAACCAATAAATCAAAGTAAATTCTCAAAAATTATATATAAATCAGGTGTCTTCTAATTAAAATAAATGTTAAAAATGGCGGACGTGACAGGTTGACACATAACTAAAATACATGTAAACAATGGATGTATCAAGAAACGTACATGCATCATGACAATTTTTAAAACCATACAAACCAAGTATCTTTTATTTTATAAAAGTTGGGAAAGTTAATTTTTTTTATGTGCACATGTTATCAATGATTAGAATATTATGAAAATCGAAACTCATTTTCCACATTGAAAAATAACACAACACAATATTTAATTACAACGTAATCGTTGGCATGTTAATGGTATTTGATTCATTTAGAAACATTTACATCTAAAAAATACGATAATGTATAAATAAACAAACAAAAAATATAAAATTTCATAAATTGATTATTTTCGTCAAAAGGAAGTTGTAGGTTTTTTTCTCGAGGAACTGTCACAGTGATTTAATAGGACAAGAAAGACATTTAAAGATTAATGAAGTTTAATCTGTTTATATAATCTGAATTATTCTTATTTCAAAGTTTTTTTAATCGTTTTTTGTTTTTGATAGAATTTCAGGTTTTTGTGGTTATTGCTACTGACCTAATTAATCGGGATAAAAATAAACTGGATAACTGATGACGCTTACGGTAGTGTTTTTTCTAATCAAATGTACCTTTCAACTGTTTCACGGTAAATTGAAAACAACAACAGTAAAACTCATCTTTATTTTCGAATGGTAATCTAAAAAAAAAAATATAAAATGAGATTGCACTTGCATTTATTTACACCAGCTAGACACCGACACGGAGTTACGCGGTAATACTCTCTTGGGGTCACACGCTGTTATTTTCGTCTCGGAGTCGCTCTCATCACACGTTTCTCACGCGGAGTCACTTGTTTTTATGGACAAATACTCTCGCGGAGTTGCGAGTGGATTCCTCAATCCTTTGAGGATTTTGCATATTCCTCGTTATCTGTACTGTATAAGTACATGGATATACATGTGTGTATAAAGGTAGGGTTATCATTGATGTGTCATCTATATTTTTCTGTCAATCGATCATTGATTTAGAATGTCCAGAAATTATGAAAGTTCATCCTAAACATATACACAGGCAGGTGGACAAGTCTTAAACTAAGCTGTTGTTAAGAAATGGACATATTTCACAGCAGTGATAACATAAAATATTCAATAACAAAAAAAAAATACAAGGGACATCTGTAAACAATACTACTGATCATTGTATTCACAGAAAGTGTGCATGATGAACTTTATTGAAGTAATGAAAACGGGTAAGGATTTGAAATATGGATAAGTAATACTTATTGTTGAAATTTGTCATAAGATATTAATATATGCCAGTATGCTTTTGACTGAATCAGTGACAGCTCTTGTTTAAGAGTGAAAAAAAAAATTATGACAGCATCACATCATTAATTCTTGGATAATTCTTGTAGCTCCTTGTCATAAGTTAGTCTTTTACATGCAGACACGAGACTGTTAGATATACAAAATGAGCTGCGCCACGACAAGACCAACATAGTGGTTTTGCGACCAGCATGGATCCAGACCAGCCTGCGCATTCGCGCAGTCTGATCAGGATCCGTGCTGTTCGCTATCAGTTTCTTTACTTGTTATAGAGTTTGTAAGCGAACAGCATGGATCCTGATCAGACTGCCCGGATGCACAGGCTGGTCTGGATCCATGCTGGTAGCAAACCCATTATGTTGGTTTTGTCATGACTCAAATGTACATAGTCTAGAGCTAGTTTCCTTATATTGCTAAATTTACCAGACGCTATTCTTATGTTCCAGGTTAGGACAACATTTGATGACATAGCTGGTGAAACATTGTATGATGTTTTACATGATCCTGAATACAGGAAGGCATGGGACCATTCTATGCTGGAAGGATATGAAATCTGTGCTATTAATCCAAACAACGACATTGGTTACTATGCCTGTAAGTCTTTACCAAACTTTTTATAACAAAATATGCTTTTCTCTAACCAGTGTTTTGATGTATAAGTTTATTTTTAAGGAGTTTGCTTGTATGTATTTCAACCTGATAAGATATGTTTTGAGTATGACAGTAGTAGTTTGTCCATTTGCAATTATTATTCTAATTAAAATGTTGAAGACAGCTTACAATACAAATTTTGTCCAAATCAGAAATGTCCTGAATCATATTGGTTTGTGCATACCATTAATGGATTTTTGGGCCAAGAATTTAATCATATAGGTGACATGAATATGATTCAAAATGACAACTTTTAAATTAAAATCTTCATTGATTATACATGTACAAAAATAACATCAAAGGTAAATTTAAATTATGTTTTTGTTAGCAGATGGTTATAGATATGTATGTAAAGTATATCTCATCTTGAAAAACCATTAAAAGAAAAAAAGAGGAAACATCAGATTTTGATTGTTTGATTTATTTGTTGATGTTTATATAGGGTTTTTGTCCCCACACCTTTTCGAGGAAAAAAGGCAGATATAGAAATGGGCTCCATTTGTCTGTCCACACTATGGAATAGGGATATAGGGCCATCTAACTGTAAACAGAACAAAAGAGAACAATAGAGTTCATTCTGTAACAATAGAAAAAGGGGCCATGGCCCTCTATTAAACAAAAGAAAATTACAATAGAAATGGCCCTTTATCCCAATTAGGTCTCACATTTGTCTGTCTGTCCATCCGTCACACTGTGTCAAGTCCATATCTAAGCCATTCATTAAAGTGTTAATATTTTGGCACAAATGTTTGTTATGATAAGACAATGTATCATCATGTGCACTATCCGGACCCCTACCTCCTAGGTCAAGGTCACTCTTTGAGGTCAAAGCTTAACATGGTCTGTTATACATGTAGGGTAAATTTTGTGTCAGGTCTATAACTTTTATAGTTCAAGGGTTTTTGAAATTACTTTGCACAAATGTTCACAATAATGAGACAACATGCTGTGTGCAACACCCTGATGTCTACCTCCGAGGTCAAGGTCACACTTTGAGGTCAAATCTTGGTCTGTAACAGGTTATGATGCAAAGTCAGACCCAAGCAAATAAATTGTCATTGATGAATTACCCACATACCTTGATGGATGAAATTTTAAGACCTGATACAAAATATACTCTGTAACAGACCATGCCCTGTATTGATTTTGTATTTGTGAGTCAGTGACATTTTGTGGTTTTTAAATGGTAATAACAACTATTCAAATGAATTTCTGTTGACACATACACATGAGTTACTTCATTCTATTTCTTTAATGAATTTATTGTTGCATTGTATTGATCAAGATTTTGCAAGGAAAGTCCAGATCCATACCTAAATCTTTTGAAAAGCACAAGTTTGTGCTTCATGTAAAACTTTCCCTAAGCGGGGGACATTTGTAACTCTGTTACAAATGCTTGTTTTCTTTGCAGTGAAGAGTCCACCACCTTTAAGAAACAGAGATTTTGTTACACAGAGGTCATGGTTAGATATGGGAAAAGAGAAGTGGATCATCAACCATTCTGTAAACCATGAGGTGGGTCTATTAATGCCTTCCTTTTTAAAGAAGGGGAGAAAATGTTTTGTTTTTTTATGTCTTTTAGCCCTTACCACCCTTAACATCTTAAATGGACTTGTCCATCTTTTATTCTAGACAAAGCCATTCATTATTTTCAAGGAAAAATAAAAAAGAAGCAGTAAATAAATGGTTGACAGTGCCGGCTGATCTTGGTCTGTATTAGTCACATGAAGTAGATTCAGTTGCCAATAGCAATAAATAGATTGGACAGGTTGTACAGTTTTTAAGGCTTTGTGTTGATTTTGTTTTTGATTTTGTTAAGAGACATCAAGGTCATTACAAGTATCAATCTTTTTGTCATGATAATCTGTGGTCAGCAGTAGACCTTTGTATTCCAAACATGTTAGAAAAAAACGATTTTTTGTATATTTTGGTTCATTCATAGTTGATAATTGATTTATTCTTCGAATCATGATCTTATAAACAGTAAGCTGAGATCATGTTTGTTTGCAGTAACAGCTGTACTGAAAATGTCTCTTACAATCTATATGATAATGAAATAGTCAGTTATCTACGTTATTTTTTTTTAGATATTGATCATGTAAAAATGTTCAGTTGTTTAATACCTTTATTATTTACATAATTTTTGAAATATACATTGTTAGTTTGATTAAGGACCTGATCACACATTTCTGTGTCATATTTTGATCTTTTTTTGTATGAATAACCTATTGTGTTACTAATACATATATTGTTTCATTCAAACATTTGTGATTTATTAAGGCCAAACTTTAACAAACAAGCAATGAGAAAATTCAATCTCAGTACCTGAACAGTCAAACTTATTCATGTAAGATGCTTAATGAAAACATGTTTTCAAATGAAAGAAGAAAGTTTGCCAAAAAGAAATAATTTTTGCACGATCAAATATTTGCGAATAATTTCAATTTGCAAAAATCGCAAATATTTCCACATTGCAAAATTAAACACTTGTACAGTAGTAGGGAGAATACTCTGTTACAGTTAATCTCATTCATATTAAAAGAGAACATTCTAAATATTAATACTCTTCTTTATAAAGTTTAGTTTGATAAATGTCACATATTGTTAAACTGCTGAAACAAATATGCCTTAGTAAATACATGTACCTAATTTCCCATGTATTATTTATTGAATATTGATATTTTGTATATGACATTTAATAAAGTATTTTGACATTTTCTTCTTGAATATTTCAGAGTGTTCCACCAAGGAAAGGTTATATACGTGGTATTTCATACTTGACTGGTTATCTAATTAGACAACAGGGACAGAATAAATGTCAGTTTACATATGTGTCCCAGTCCGATCCTAGAGGTAAATATGTATACTAGATTATTGTAATTGTTGGTAAACATAATTAGATATATAAATACATGTTTATGTCTGTCATATTCTGTTACTGACTTGACATAGTAAGTATTCTTTGACCAGTTTAATGAGTCATGAGGACAATCGGGGAAGGGGGGAGGGAAACTCATGATAATATTGAATACATTTTACTCAAACCCTTTGTAAACTTGATGACTAGGTTTTTGAAATTGTTTATCATATTAATACAATTAAATATTAATTAAATTGAATGAAACATGGTTATTATAGGATTTTTAGTTACAATAGTATCAGTTTTAGCTTTATAAAATATTTTGAAGAATATGACCAATTTAAGGTTAGCTGAATGTGTTAATTCATATATTTTTTATGAAAGAGGGTGAATGTAGACCATGATGAAGCTATGTTTATATTCTTGTTGTTCTGTAAGAATATTTTGATAATGATCTGTGACTTGAAATGTCCTCAGTTTCAAGCATTACCCTCAGTCTGAATAGGCTCAAAATTAAATATCTTATTGGATCTAATCATTGGATCTTGATTGGCCTATTCACAAAAACCACAAAAATGTACCCAGCAAATACAATGATTTTTCAGTGACTTGAATAAGTTTACATAAAGATACACTGACATGTTCCACTAGTACTGGCAGCATTGGTTGGGCAGTTAATATTTATCTTGATCTAAAATTAATGATGGACAGTTTAAAAAAAGAAAGCCAATGATCTTATAATATTAATTTCTAAACATGTATACATATTTTCAGGTAAATTACCTGTCTGGGTTGTGAACAAAGCAACAAAGATACTTGCTCCAAAGGTACTAAATTTTGTCAAATTTTTAAATAACAAATACAAATTTAAGAAACTGAATCTTTACCCAATGTAATATATTTGTTTTACTTAAGGTATCTGTAACAGAATTTGTTTTGAAAGAATAATATTTTTGGCTTGATTTTGAATATTTAGATTTATTTGTTATTAAAAGATATACATTGTAAGCATGTCTTGATATTATGAAATATTGTGCCATCACTAGGTTATAAAAATATTGATTTAATCATAATTAGGTCATATAATTCTGATATTGTAGAACTTCGGGGGGGGGGGGATATTGATTATAAATGAAAAAATGAATGACTTGTATTGATTTGAAATTATAGAAGTTCCTTACCTTGTATAGGCTAGCACTTTTTGGCAGTTAAGGTGGCCAAAGCCAAGTCTTCATTTCCCTAAATGAATGAAAATTATAGTTACTTTATAGACTGTTGTATCTGAAAATAAATGTTCTTATTTTTTTCAAACTTATTACTAGATTATAAGCCGTATCCAGAAAGCATGTAAAGGCTATCCCAGCTGGAAGTCCAAAAACAATCCCCACCTGAAACCGTGGATGTTCCCGGAACAGATGACTTTACCACGTCTAGACATGTCCCAGATTAAACCGTTAGCTGCGGGAGTCTCATCTGAGTCGCTGGACGAGAGTGGTATCAACGAAGACGAGGTTGATGCTGAAGAATATGTTAATGATTAATATTTAGGCAGTTTTAGGGTTTATAATTTAGTTTTCTTCTTACTGTTATCCCTTACCACATAGACTGAAAGATTTACCCTTTGATTCTGTGTGACTGTGAAATTATTATTTTTTTTTAAATTTAAGATGACTAGAAATAAATGTAGTATTATTATGCCCCCCTTCGAAGAAGAGGGGGTATATTGTTTTGCTAATGTCGGTCTGTCTGTCTGTCTGTCTGTCTGTCTGTCTGTCGGTCTGTCCGTCCGTCGGTAGACCACATGGTTTCCGCTGATTATCTTGAAAAGTATTTATCACAAAGTCTTCATATTTTACATAGTGATTGGTCATAACTAGTAGATGACCCCTATTGATTTTGGGGTCACTAGGTCAAAGGTCAAGGTCACAGGGACCTTAAATGTCAAAATGGTTTCCGCTGATTATCTTAAAAAGTATGTATCACAAAGTCTTCATATTTCACACAGTGATTGGTCACAACTAGTAGATGACCCCTATTGATTTTGGGGTCACTAGATCAAAGGTCAAGGTCACAGGGGCCTTAAATGTCAAAATGGTTTCCGCTGATTATCTTGAAAAGTATGTATCACAAAGTCTTCATATTTCACACAGTGATTGGTCATCACTAGTAGATGACCCCTATTGATTTTGGGGTCACTAGGTCAAAGGTCAAGGTCACAGGGACCTTAAATGTCAAAATGGTTTCCGCTGATAATCTTGAAAAGTATGGATCACAAAAGTCTTCATATTTCACACAGTGATTGGTCATAACTAGTAGATGACCCCTATTGATTTTGGGGTCACTAGGTCAAAGGTCAAGGTCACAGGGACCTTAAAATGTGAAAATAATTTCTGCTGATTATCTTAAAAAGAATTCATCACAAAGTCTTCATATTTCACATAGTGATTGGTCATAACTAGTAGATGACTCCTATTGATTTTGGGGTCACTAGGTCAAAGGTCAAGGTCACAGGGGCCTTAAATGTCAAAATGGTTTCCGCTGATTATCTTGAAAAGTATGTATCACAAAGTTTTCATATTTCACATAATGATTGGTCATCACTAGTAGATGACCCCTATTGATTTTGGGGTCACTAGGTCAAAGGTCAAGGTCACAGGGACCTTAAAATGTGAAAATGGTTTCCGCTGATTATCTTGAAAAGTATTCATCACAAAGTCTTCATATTTCACATAGTGATTGGTCATCACTAGTAGATGACCCCTATTGATTTTGGGGTCACTAGGTCAAAGGTCAAGGTCACAGGGGCCTTAAATGTCAAAAGGGTTTCCGCTGATTATCTTGAAAAGTATATATCACAAAGTCTTCATATTTCACCTAGTTATTGGTCATAAGTATTAGATGACCTCATTGATTTAGGGGTCATTAGGTCAAAGGTCAATGTCACATGGGCCTTAAGTGTCAAAATGGTTTCCGTTGATTTTTCCATAATTGAACACTTCCATGTACCCATTTTTGGCAAGTTTCTTTAATAAAATTACCAATTATGTGAGTCAATGGCTAGAAAGGGGGGTATATGTGTCGTTCGACATTCTTGTTATTTACTGGAATGCAATTCTGGATAAGAAAAGGAATGTGGCAATTATCTGACTCATGGTTTCTAGTATGGATACTAAAAGAAAAAATGAGTTAAAAATAAAAATACTTGTCACATCTGTAATTGGTGAATTGAAATCTGCATGAACAAGTTAGTTATAAATACAATTTTTGTTGATATTTTAACATATGTACTTCTTCTCATTTTATGTATGGGATATATTCATGTCCAGAATTTTGTAAGAAAATTATGGAATGTGAATAATATTTGGATTTTTTTATATATCAGATATATGTATAAATTGGAATGATAAGCTGAATTAAGCTTCAAATAGCTTTAAATTGTTGCTCAGATAAGATCACTGTCTGTCTTAGAATGATCTTTAGACCAAGCAGGGTTTTTTTGTGTGTCTAAATGTATATCAAATCAGATTATTAAAAATGGGTATTTCTTTCAGTCTATTGGTTAAGAATAAGATCTTGCATGTAAAAAGATTGTCCAAAATGTCATGACTGAATTGTGATGTCTTAAATGAACTATGATGTCTATGATGTCATGAATTAACTGATGTCATAAATTAACTATGATATCATAAATAAATCATGTCATAAATACTACATGTATATCATGATGTAATAAATGAACTATGATGTCATGATTGAATTATGATATCATAAATGAATTATGATGTCATAAATGAATTATGATGTCACTTAAATTAATTATGATGTCATAAATGAACTGTAATGTCATCAATTAATTATGATGTCATAATTGAACTATACAGTCAAACTTAATAATAACATCATCTCTTGAATGTGTACAATAAATGTTAAAAATTTGTTGAAATTTCCACTATCCTTTCTCCATTTAGAAGCAGGGTTTCATAAATTGTTTTGAGAAATCTCTTTTAAGTCAATATATATTTTATTATATTTCTTAAGAGTGGGCATGCCATACAAGGTTTGACTGTACTTTTAGTCATATAAGTACTTGAAAATGAAGTACGAAAAAAAAAAAAAGAGTTATAATTACATAACTGTGATATTAGTAATGTAATATGCGAAAGGAAATGGATATTTTTTGTGAGGAGTAAATGTTATTTTTCTTTGATAAAAAGAAACTTGGATAAACTAGAATTGTAGTAACTAGAATAGTTATAGCACTGGAAAGTTTGGATACATATATAATCATTAGTAAAAAATTTTTTATGACAATCTTAATAATGATAGCACATATAATACTTTAAACTTCTTGACACATCGGGTTGAATATATTCATACACATTTAGAATTTTACTATATATTATCACAAGAAAACCAAATTTTTAACTTTTTTTCTAAAATAGCTAATATCCCGTAGGAATGTTTCAAAGCACTTGTCAACAACCTCTCATATATTCCAATTAGAGTGACTAGGATTTGTTTTGCTTTCAAAACTGTGATCTAGAGCAATATGGAGAAGCTCAAAAATTGTTTAAACCATTTCAGTTATTCAAGGGGAACAACTCAATTATATGATTTCTTCAAGGGGAACAAATCATGTATTTACTTTGTTGTTAACATCATGATTTAGGTTAATCTGTCATTTAGTTGAAAAGATTGATTTATATATACTTATAACTTTACTTAATTGTATTAGTTATTTATTGTTTACGAACTTACTAAGTATTTTGTAAGTTTTGCTTGTTTAACTTTTTTATGAAAAACTTTAACCATGCCAGGCTGTTATAAAATCTGTGAAAAGGGACTGAAGTTAAATTGATAAACTGATTTCATTTTATTATCAATCTTCCATTTAGATTAGTGCCATAGTTGTTTTTCTTTCTTTCATTTTCTATTAAGAAATGGTTTAACTTCTCTGATTTAATTTTAATAGTAAAATCTGCAAACTTAAATTCAGGAAATGCAATTCCAATATTGTATAGATTATAGGATATTTTTCAGAATCACAGTTATTTGTCATCAATTAAAACAATTTTGGGTGATGTAAAGATTTTTTCACATGCTCTGTCTTGAATAATTTAGTAATTTTTTATATGCCCGAAAGAATTTCGGACATATTATGTTATACCCCCTGGCGTCCGTCCGTCCGTCCGTCCGTTAGCAATTTGGTTTCCGGAGCATAACTTAAGTTCCATTTGGCCCACAATATTCAAACTTCATAGGATGATTGTCCATATTGAGTAGAAGACCTCTATTGATTTTGGGGTCATAAGGTCAAAGGTCAAGGTCACTATGACCTTAAAACTGAAAACGTTAGCAATTTGGTTTCCGGAGCATAACTTAAGTTCCATTTGGCCCACAATATTCAAACTTCATAGGATGATTGTCCATATTGGGTAGAAGACCCCTATTGATTTTGGGGTCATAAGGTCAAAGGTCAAGGTCACTATGACCTTAAAACTGAAAACAGTTTCCGGAGCATAACTTAAGTTCCATTTGGCCCACAGTGTTCAAACATCATAGGATGATTGTCCATATTTTGTAGAAGACCCCTATTGATTATGGGGTCACAAGGTCAAAGGTCAAGGTCACTATGACCTTAAAACTGAAAACAGTTTCCGGAGCATAACTTAAGTTCCATTTGTCCTACAGTGTTCAAAACTTCATAGGATGATTGTCCATATTTGGTAGAAGACCCCTTTAGATTTTAGGGTCACAGGTCAAAGGTCAAGGTCACTATGACCTTAAAACTGAAAACAGTTTCCGGAGCATAACTTAAGTTCCATTTGGCACACAGTGTTCAAACTTCATAGGATGATTGACGATATTGGGTAGAAGACCCCTATTGATTTTGGGTTCACAAGGTCAAAGGTCAAGGTCACTATTACCTTAGAACTGAAAACAGTTTCCGGAGCATAACTTAAGTTCTATTTGGCCCACAGTGTTCAAACTTCATAGGATTATTGTCCATATTGGGTAGAAGACCCCTATTGATTTTGGGGTCACAAGGTCAAAGGTCAAGGTCACTATTACTTAGAAATTGAAAACAGTTTCTTGAGCATAACTTTAGTTCCATTTAGCCCACAATATTCAAACTTCATAGGATGATTGTCCATATTGGGTAGAAGACCCCTATTGATTTTAGGGTCACAAGGTCAAGGCCACTATTACCTTAAAACTGAAAACAGTTTTCGGAATATAACTTAAGTATCATTTGGCCTACTGTGTTTAAACTTCATAGTATGATTGTCCATATTGGGTTAAAGACCCCTCATGATTTTGGGGTCACAAGGTCAAAGGTCAAGGTCACTTTTACCTTAGAATTGAAAACAGTTTCTGGGACATAACTTAAAAGTTCCATTTGGACCACAATATTGAAACTGCAAAGGAGGATTGTTATTTGAAGGAGGTAATACTTTATTTTAGTCCCATGTCTTACAAATGCTTCATCTTTACTAAAAAAAAAACCACTTTCGGGCATATAATGCTCCGCCTAGCGGTGCTCTTGTTTATTATAAAGTATAATTTTTCATTTTGGTGTTAACTGTACTCATTTTATGGTCCTCTTTTATTATGAAATATATTTAGACACAATGTCAATCAGTTGTATAAGAGAGGTTAGGCAAAATATTGCTAATTTTGATAAATTAAGACCCCATCTTATAAATGATCTGTCCTTATAGGCAAGTTTGTATAATAAGCAGGCTTTTCTTCTGTGAAATCTAAGCCTGATGTAATATACCCAGAAGTCTTACTGCATTTTACATGTAGGTCAAATGAAGAGTGTTAATAAGTTACTAAATACTTAATTCTTAGATCAATGCGAAAATAGGCAATTTGATACTTTTAACTTTAACTGGTTACATGTTACAACTATGTTTTATTACATATTAGTACTGAATGAGGTATAGTTGAACCGGTTAAAATTATTTTTTGTTATCAATTATTCCATAAAAATTTTATAGTGATTCATGAGTACCAGTAGATTCTACTTTTTTATTACTCGTGATTAAGGGTGTCCATTAATACAGGATTGATAGTAACTTGATCAGATTTATTCCCTTTGGATAATTATATGAATAATATTGTAAAAATGTTTTGATTTTTTTCTTTCTTTCCTGTTTGTAATGATATTATATTGATTGTGCAATTTTGTTTGAGTTTTGATCTTTGGGTGTTGTAATTCTGTTTTGTTCTGTAATTTCATTTTGTTTGGGTTCCTTTAAGAGTATGGCTATGATGTCAGAAGAATTAAAGAGATCTTCAATTTGATGTTTCCATAGGCTTTAATTTATTATCATTAGTTTTGAAATACTTGTTTGCCAAAGTGTTTTTGTCAATATTTTAGAATCTTACACAGTTTGCTTAAGGATGTTTGTTGTCATTTTGTATTATTACATTCCAGTTAAATATTTCTTGTTTTGTTGTTGATGAATTACTATTTAAATATAAAATTGAATTTGTATAAAGGTTGATATATCTTTAATTATGACAGTTCTGTCATGTATGAAGATAAAAATTTGATAAGTCAGTAGTTAATATAATAGCGGTTTGAACTTGGGAAGTGGGGTTGGGGACAGTTGGTTTAGAATGTTTGGAAATTGTTTTGGATTTTGGAAAGTTGCCAAAAACTGCTACTATCTGAACTACTTTAGTAGAGTGAACAGTCAGCATATAGCCAAGTTATACTGCATAGATGTATAGGCTGACCTGGCTCTAAACTGGTGACAAAGGGAAATAACTTTTTGGTACTAACAGGGTAAAGGTTATATGTGTGAAACATTCTTATATTTGCTGAAATCTTCAAGTTCTAGAACTAACCAGTTTTTGTGTGACATCAGGAAACATGGTTATGACATGCGAACACCTCACACCTATGATCTTTGTTAATACTTAATGCACATTTTTTGTAAGATCAGGTTCCTATATATGTAATAAGTAAATATTTGATTTTCAGCTATATAAAGATGTCAGTAGAAGATATTAGGTATAATTAACCAAACAAATGCTCATCATATGTTTAAAGCATATATATTTACCTGTAAAGAGTCAAACATGTTGCTGTTACTTACTGATTACCATTTATTGTAAGAATTTACATAACGGAAATGTAAAAAGCATAATATTTTGCATGTTTTTGTTTCATTTTAGTTTTTTGTTTGTATAGTATTTATGTAGATTTATTTCTTTTGTTTATATTCAGAATTAATTCTAGATGTGTTCACACCTGATTTAGCCCTATAATAAGAGTTGTGCTCATGTTTATTCACAATGCTCTTAAATTATAATCTTTGTCTTTAAGGTAAAACAATTGCACAGCTCATGTGTTCATATAATTCTACAATATTTATATATTATCACAATGGTTTTAAATTTAAGAATTAATTTAAGATAGATGATTATCACAGTAAAATGCTCATATAATTTTACAATGCTTGTAGCTAATGTAAATAATGGTGCAATTTGAGTGTTCATATAATTTCACATTTATTTAGGACTTATATTTAAGGTGAATTATTTGCACAATGAGTGTGTTCATATAAATTTATGAGGTTCTCAAATTTAATACTGAGATTGCAGTTAAATTATTGCACTGTTAAAGAGTTGGTGTGTTCATATAACTCCAGTCCACAATGTTCTCATTTTATGTAAAGATAGAAAATTTGCACAATGTGTTCATGTAATTTAACAAATATTCTCATTAAATGAAAGCACAGCCAATGTGTTCATATGACTCAATAATGTTCTCAGATTTTTAAGGTAATTGAAGGCACAGTCAGGGTGTTTATATAATTTAGTGATGTTATCAGTTGGTTGTTGTTGTTTTTTTGATAAATTAAGGTACACTTAGTAGCTCATAATTCAGTGATGTGTTTCTAGACAATTGAAGGCACAGTTAGGATGCTCATATAACTCAATACATATTCTCAAATTTCAATTTCAGACATATGATAGATCTGTCTATGAGTTCATATAATCTTTTCTGAATTCTCACATTAGTTTATACATAAATCTAGTCCAAGACTTGAAATCCAGACATTGTATTAGTGCTACTATATACATATGTAGATATAGGTCCTCCTTTCTTTCATTTTAGTTGTTAATTGTAATCAATTGTAGAATCTATTTTTTGAAGCTGTTAAAAAAGAACTTTACATTCTTTTGAAAGCAGTAAATGTTACTTTACTTCAGTGTTTCTTTTGTTGTGTTAATTCATTTTGTGCAAGGTGTTGAGATGTTTCTAAATGTTCAAGTTTTAGTTCTTACATGTTGTTGTTTTTTTCTATATATTTGAGGATGAGAGTTTGTTAAGGTTGAAATATTTGTCAGTCTTTATTACTATATGACTGAATAATCCATGTTTTTGCGATCATGGCAAAATACTAGTGGAAAATAAAGAGAGATAAATGGACCAAATGGTGTAAATGTTGTGTTTTAGAAAAAAAAAATGTTCTTGTATCTGATTGGATAATTTTTAATTTAAATTTTACCAATGACAGACCAACATCTTTCTGGTCAATAGTAGATTATTGATTTGGTTTTATGATTGGTTGAATTTGAATTTGTTAAACCAATGGCAGACTAACATTTTTTTGGTCAATGTTGGATTATTGATTTGGTTTTATGATTGGTTGAATTTGATTTGTTAAACCAATGGCAGACCAACATTTTTTTGGTCAATTGTAGATTATTGCTTAGGTTTTATGATTGGATGAATTTGAATTTTATTAAACCAATGGCAGTCTTACATTTTAACATTGGACATGTGATTGGTTTATTGTGAAATTTTATTTAACCAATGGCAAGCTGACCTTCCACAGTGTCTCACAGTTGGGTCTCACAATTTGCTTGATTTTTAATTTTGATTTAATCAATAACAAACTGACATTTTAACATTTGCATCATGATTGGCTAACTTTAAATTTGAAATTAACCAATTGCAAGCTTATTCTCTAGAAATGGTCTTGATAACCAAGAATTAAAAGTTGGTAGCAGTTTTTTGTTGCGGCGTGAGAATTTATTGATGTGACCTGCTCAAACTGTCTTGTGATAAATGGTTGTGAAGGTATATTCTCAAAGGTTGTTAGGGGAACTTAATTTTGTTTAGGTTGTTGGTAAAGGAATGTAGTATTTTATTTGTTGTCTGGAATTTTGATGTTTAGTTAAATGACTTTGATTGATAGCACATAGAGACCAATCTTGACTGAGGTTATTGTTATACATAGGAAATATGGTAAAAAGGTATGTAGTGAAGATTGAATTTTTCTTATGTTTTATTCAAGAATGTGTTTTAAAAAGTTTTCTTTTCTTGTAAAATCAGCACAATTTTCCACAAAATATCCAATTTTGAGAGTGCAGGAAATAGAAATGTTAAAATATATTGCCATATTTGACTCCCATGTTTTTTTGTGTTAAATTCTACATACATACATTACATTTCACTCTGTTTATACTTGGAGATAAATGTTAAACTTAATTTCTCAATTAGAATTTATACATATTTATGTGGATATTTTTAATATGATATAATGAAATCTTGTTATTTATTTAAGTCTTAAATCTGCTGAATTTATTTAACTGATTTGCCCAGCTTTGAATTTGTAGCAGTCCATCATTATTTATAAGTTTAACATACTTCAATATAAAACACAAAAAAATAGCTGCCAGCAGTATAGGGCCAGGTTACACTGCACAGATGGTTCAGGCTAGTCTGGCTCTATACTAATGACAAAGGTTAATCACTTTAGGTTGTAGTAAGTTCAAGGAGTGATCACAGTGATATTAGAGTCATTCCATATATGATTTAGAGCATTCCAAACATGTTGATGGTACCATTGTCATTATGTCATACATGATGGTAGAAGTTATTATAGGTGTGTAGTTTTGTTGACAAAATTTTACTGTATTATTTTCTTGTTGACTATGTAGTATTTTGTTTATTGACTGTTAAAATCAATAGGATGCAAGTATTAGAAATCCAGATAATTTTACACTCCTTTACATTTCTACATTTAAGTATGATATGTTTATACAAGTAGATATATTAATTTATGTAAGTAAGATTTTTATATAATTAATAGATAAAAAAAAATGGTTATGCATCTTAAAAGACCTAAGAAATTTTCCAACTGTACAAGTACTCGATCAGAAGAATGATAGACATCTGCAATACATGTAGTTGCTATTCCTACAAAAAATGGAGCAAAGTTCGAGTCAAAAAATGTGTCAGGCATTGATGACACAAAACCTTACAGGGTGATCCAAAATATCTGATACTGTTTGGAAGTTGAATAAATAAGTCATTCCTGATGCAATAATTACATTGGCACTTTGTCAGTATACATTAAGTATGATCTTTATAATATTCAAAATAATTACTGTAATTGTCTTTTTGTCATGTTTACTCTCATTGTCCTATTCTAGGTTAGATTTAATTGAATCACAAAGCATTCAAATGGTGATAATTATCAACTTCCTACTGGTTGTGGTACTTCTTGACAATCTATAACAGGTGTTTTAGAGAAATACATCATTTTCTTACATAATGCCATTTTTAGCTCACCTGAGCTCAAAGTTCAAATATGGGTCACCTGGGGTCAAAAACAAGGTCACACTTCCCAAATATGGAAAAACCTTGTTAACACTCTAGTGGTCACAATTTTGACTCAATTGTCATCAAACTTGGTCAGGATGCTTGCTTAAGTTATTGCTCTGATGAGTTTGATTGGTCAGGTGAGCAATCTAGGGCCATCTTGGCTCTCTTGTTTATTATTATGTTAAAAATTTTAGGAAAAAGAACAATGTTTTATTTATTAAAACAGTGTCAGGGTTTTAAAAAAGTACATGTATAATATATTTTTGAAAACTGGTTTCAATGTACTGCCAAAATAAACTATTTTATAGTCCCCTAATTAACATTTTTGACCATTTTGAATTTGAGTCCATGGTAGATCATCTTTATTAACACAAAAACTACCTCTAATTATAGGTAAAATAAAGTATATTTTCTATAATTTATGTTAATGAAATAGAAACTAAGAAAATGGCTTGATTTTTTTTGCTGTGACAGTTATTACAATTTGATATTGTCTTTGGTTAACACTTGCATTTTAATTTGAGTTTATATAGAAATATTTTCAGTAATACAGAAAATCTACTACAAATTAAACTTTAATAATTGTAAAACCATCACTTTATAAAGGTATATTTTTATGTGATACACACATCTTAATAGTTTTTATTACACAGTTTTGACTTGATTTTTAAGCCCTGCAAACTTTAAATTCATTATTATCATAACAGAATATCTGCTACTGTATATAAACTGCTGTTAATTTGATGTAGTATAGTCACTGTCAACATGGACCAATTTCTTAGAGAAAATTTTTGAATTGTTGAACTGCCTTAAACATGAAATCTATTCTTCTCAGCACATTATATTCAACTATTGTAGCAGAACCAAAAAATGTTGTTTTTTTAAATATTTTTTCTGTATAAACTACGATGTGACACTTTTACAAAATATATGATAGTTCAATTTTATTATATTTGAATTCTCACTCTAATATTATCAGTACATTAAATAGTTAAGAGCATCTCAAAAGAAATGTGCAATAGATTTGAAACTTTGATTGTGTTTTTGTTTTTCTTCACATAATGCTGGAAATATTATGGATGTTTGCTACAGTTTTCAACTATCCATGATGACATTAACATTGTCAGCCCAAATATCTTTGAAATATACCAGAAGGATTGATGTAATGATTTCTAGCTCAGTTACCTGGGGTCACACAGCCAAAATTGGAAACTCTTTGTTTACATTTGCCCTATTTCAGATGCTGATGGAAATGTTATGATATCAGGTTTGGATCAAGATGTTATATCTGCTTTTCATACATATTGTTCCATCCAGGCCCCAGAAACGAAGGTTCAGGATGAGCTATTAATATCAAAGGGGGATGCTCCGGCGTCCATCGTCATAGGCTCAACAATCGTCTTCTTCTCTGAAACTGCAGGGCAGGTTTACTTCAAATTTGGACTGTTTCATCCTTGTGACAGTCATACTTGAATTTGCTTATGTCATTTCGATTGGCCCCCTTTTAGGAGCTAAAAATAGAAATACCTTTAAATATCTTCTACTACAGAACTTATAGATGGATGATCACCAAACTTTGTCTGTAGCATTCTTGGGTACTCTTTTTTTATCAAGTTTGCTCATATTAATTTGATCAGCCCCTTTTAGGGGCAGCTAAAGCCAAAAATGGAAAAACCTTTGAACATCATTTCCTACTGAAATAATTGATAGATGATCACCAAACTTTGTAGCATTCGTAGTTAGTCTTTTATCAAGTTTGCTCATATTATTTTACATTGGCTCCGTTTAAGCTAAAGCTTAAATGCCCCAGGTAATGGCATTTTTTTTCAAATTATTGTTTAAACGTATTCTATGCTCAAATTTAATATAAGAAAATATTGACAATGGATAATTTCCAAAACTGAAAAGCAGTTGTTTTTGGTGAGCGACTCAGAGCCACCATGGCCCTCTTGTTTTATTTATTGGTCAGACAAGCTTTTAGTGGTCAAGGTCTCAGTAACCTTCAACTTGATCTCAAAATCATTGGGAATCATCTTCTGGTTATGACCAAATCTAAGCTTAGAGAAAATGTTGGAAGGTTTTATTATCATTTACACCAAGCCTATAATGGATTCGCTTTGTCGCGTCGGTCGATCCGTCCGTCCGTGCGTCTCCATTTTCGTGTCCGCTCTATAACTCCTATACCAATTGAAGGATTTTCTTCAAACTTGGCTCAAATGTTCACCTCAACAAGGGTATGTGCAGAACCCATGTTGCCAATGTGTCAAGGTCACAATTGAAGGTCAAATATCAAACACAATCAAATATTAGACAGTATGTTGTGTCCGCTCTGTAAGTCCTACACTAATTAAAAGATTTTCTTCAAACTTGGCTCAAATGTTCACCTCAACAAGGTGATGTGCAGAACCCATGTTGCCCATGTGTCAGCTTAAGGTCAAGGTCACAATTGAAGGTCAAATATCAAACAATCAAATATTAGACAGTATGTTGTGTCTGCTCTGTAAGTCCTACACTAATTGAAAGATTTTCTTCAAACTTGACTCAAATGTTCACCTCAACAAGGGGATGTGCAGAACCCATGTTGCCCATGTGTCAGCTCAAGGTCTAGGTTGCAATTGAAGGTCAAATATCAAACAATCAAATATTAGACAGTATGTCGTGTCTGCTCTGTAAGTCCTACATTAATTGAAAGATTTTCTTCAATCTTGGCTCAAATGTTCACCTCAACAAGGTAATGTGCAGAACCCATGTCACCCTTTTGCCGGCTTAAGGTCAAGGTCACACTTGAAGGTCAAAAATTGACTTAGAAAATATTCTTAAATTTTACATTTATTTGAATATTTCTGAATCTAGAAATGGTATTTGCTTGGAACTTAAAATATATTTTATGAAGTGTCACAATTAAGATATGCTGGTCAAGTTTCATAACTCTGTATTGCATTTTAACAAAGTTATGCCCCTTTTTAAGTCTTCAAATTCAATATAATCAAATATATGACATTATGTTGTGTCTGCTCTATAAATCCTATACTAATGGAAGAATTTTCTTCAAACTTTACTCAAATGTTCACCTCAACAAGGTTATGTGTAGAATCCATGTCACCTTTGTGCCGGCTAAAGGTCAAGGTCTCACTTGAAGGTCAAAAATTGACTTAGAAAATGTTCTTAAATTTTAACATGTACTTGAATATTTCTGAAACTAGCACAGGTATTTGCTTTAAACTTAAAAGATATATGAGGTGTCACAAATAAGATATGCAGGTCAAGTTTCATATCTCTGTATTGCATTTTGACAAAGTTATGCCCCTTTTTAAGTCTTTAAATTTACATACAATCAATACTAGACAATATGTTGTGTCCACTCTATAAATTCTATACTAATGGAAGGATTTTCTTTAAACTTTACTTAAATGTTCACCTCAACTGGGCGATTTGCAGAACCCATCTTACCCTTTTTCCAGCTTAAGGTCAAGGCCACACTTGAAGGTCAAGAATTGACTTATGAAATGTTTAGTACATTGGGAAAATGAAAGGTTATTTGTAACTGTTTCGAACATGATTTGATAATATATATTTATACTATTACCTGTACAATTAGTCTTTTTTTTCACTAGAGATAATTTCTTTATATGTATTTGTGCCACTTAAGTTATTCCCTTAACCACCTTTCCAAGTTGTCTTCTGTCAAGGACATTGGTGTGGGTATGAATCGCATTCAGCGATAGTTCTAGTTTTAACTATCTTGATAAGCTCTAGCCCATTGGATATCAAAGAAGTTTTTACTATAAACACAATTATAAGGAAAATACATTAACCGCTGGGGCAATAAATTTTGACCACAGGGCCATTATTTTAACAATCTTGGTATAGGCAGAACTTGAACAATTTCGACATAGAATTTATGATAAAGTTTGTGTACAACCTCAAATATTTTCAAAGTCCATTGACATATGGCTTTGAAACTTTGTACTATTGTTTACCATCATGACCCCAACATGTCTCTTTAAAACATTTTGACAGAGTTATGCCCCTTTTTCGACATGGAATTTAAATTGTAAATTAGTTTGTGTACTACCTTAAATATTTTCAAAGTCCATTGACATATGGCTTTTAAACCTCGCACACTTATTCACCATCATGCCCCCAACCTGTAGACAGGAGGAGGTAACTCTATCGAGTACTTTGACAGAAAAATGCCCCTTTTTCGTCTTTTTGAATTTATGTTAATTTTCATACCACCTCAGATATGTTCATATTTCATTGACCTGTGCTTTGAAACAAGTTGAAATTTTATACATTGCTTTGAGAGTATAATAGGAGTCTCTTCAATGCCTATAACTGTAACATGGATTTGAAAAAAAAGATCCTTTGTGAACTTTTTACTTTTTAAAAATTTTACATTATCAAGGCTATTTTACTATCAAGCATTAAGAATAGTCAAGCGTGCTGTCCTAAATACATCTCTTGTTACTATTACTGGCAATAACTTTGTTATTCTAGAGTGGTTTGAAGTTGTCATTATTTTGTTATTAATGTACTTATTTGATTCATATGTGGACAAAACAATACTTGTGACCAAACTGAACTTTCTGAACTTTGTCATTTATTTATGGAAATGTTTCATACTTGGACAAAACAACAAATATGGCCAGACATATAACCCCCATTTTCTAAATCAATGCAATGATGGTAATGATTAGGAAGTGCTTATGTGCTGAACTGTAGACAGAATGTTTGTTTCTTTGCTGTTTACATAAAATGTGCTGTAATTTTTAAATGCCATGATTGGAAGATCTGCCCATTGTGCCATATATCATTACTGTTGTTTATATCCATTTCCAATCACTGCTCATATGGTTAATATGGTGAATTTATCATCTTGTCAATATTTCAGAGCTTTTCATTTTTGCATTCGGACCGTTATTCATGCATGTTTTGAAGTCCTAAACTGTCTCAATATTAAATGACATGCCAACAAGTTTACCATCCAAGGTATAAAGACTGTTCATTATAAGATCACAATACCATTTTGCCACTCACGATTTCTTATGCCAATATACTAGGACTGTTCATCATGCAACATAAAAACTTTTCATTTATTATTGAATGATAATAACAACTACTATTTATGCAACTTGTTTATTCACTATAAACATAATTATATATAACATAATTATATATAACATAATTGTATATAACATAATTGTATATAACATAATTATATATAACATAATTATATATAACATAATTGTATATAACATAATTATATATAACATAATTGTATATAACATAATTATATATAACATAATTGTATATAACATAATTATATATAACATAATTGTATATAACATAATTATATATAACATAATTGTATATAACATAATTGTATATAACATAATTATATATAACATAATTGTATATAACATAATTATATATAACATAATTGTATATAACATAATTGTATATAACATAATTATATATAACATAATTGTATATAACATAATTGTATATAACATAATTATATATAACATAATTGTATATAACATAATTGTATATAACATAATTGTATATAACATAATTATATATAACATAATTGTATATAACATAATTATATATAACATAATTGTATATAACATAATTGTATATAACATAATTGTATATAACATAATTATATATAACATAATTGTATATAACATAATTGTATATAACATAATTGTATATAACATAATTGTATATAACATAATTGTATATAACATAATTGTATATAACATAATTATATATAACATAATTGTATATAACATAATTATATATAACATAATTGTATATAACATAATTATATATAACATAATTGTATATAACATAATTATATATAACATAATTGTATATAACATAATTGTATATAACATAATTGTATATTACATAATTGTATATAACATAATTGTATAACATAATTATATATAACATAATTGTATATAACATAATTATATATAACATAATTGTATATAACATAATTATATATAACATAATTGTATATAACATAATTGAGATTGATGAGTATCAACATTCATGCTCTACGGCCAGTAAACCTTGAATTAAATCACAGAATATTATTCATATTTCACAGAAAAATTCATGCAACCAGTTATACTAGAAATATATCATCAATCTTCTTTTGTAAAAGTCAATGCATCATCCAGTATGAAATTTTCAAATGTTTTTTAAAACACCAACAAAAGCATACACTTATTACTGTATTATCGTTTAATTCATATCTATTTTATTATCTACTCTAACAAATCTGTTTTCAATTTACAGTAAAAATTAAGAATTGCAAGTTATGAAAATGTCCCGATTTAGCGAGTTGTGCACCAAAAATTCTGAAATCAAAATTGTCTTAATTTACTGACAACTTACTGACAAATGCAGAAATTCCAACTTAACTTTAATATAATGATTTAATGTTCATGGAATTCATTAAAACAAATCAATGTGTATCAAAGTCTTTAATGGGGCCAGGGCTTTTTATTGAATATAAGATGTTGCCCTTTGCTCACAACCAACATATGATTCAAACAATCTATGTTCAGAATCTTGTGGCAAAATAGGATGGCTTCAAACAGTTTTTACACAATAATTATGTCAAGGAAAAAAAACCTGCAAAGCTGATTCAAAATTGAATATATATCAGAAACCGTTATGTTTTTAGCTCACCTGTCACAAAGGAAACATCTTCTACTGAGTAACTACCAAGTTTGGTCAAATGAAAGCCCTTGGGTCAAAATTGTCCCTGCCCCTGGGGTCATTGATTTTCCTTATATGTATAAAGTAAAAACATAAAAAATCTTTCAAAAAATCTCAAAGCACTAGAGCTTTGATATAAAGCACGAAACATCTTCCATTGAGTTTCTACCAAGTTTGCTCAAATAAAAGCCATGTGGTCAAAACTAGCCCCGCCCAGGAGGGGGGTTGTCATTGATTTTCAAAAAAAAAAAAAATAAATAGACAAATAAAAAAAAGAAGCTAGAGCTCTAGGTAAACATCTTCTAATGAGTGTCTACCAAATTTGTTTAAATAAAAGGTTTGCAATCGGTAATTTTCGCAACAACGTAGAATAATCCCTGTCAACAGATTAGAACAACGAAGTGTTAGTTCTATGAATGCTAAAAATAATGTGTTTGAAAGTTTTTGTTGTAAATTACATTTTCTTTGGTAATCTAATGAATATGATTTTCCTCTAATGCGCCGATTATTTCAATTGACATAAATAAGTTCAAATAAATTAAACCGGAAGAACAATATTGTAAACATTAATCGCTTCGGAGGCAACTATCGTTTTAAAATTAAAAAACAAAATCGTAATATTTGTTGATCAATTGAAACACGGCATGACTGAAGCTGGGTCTTTCAAATAGAATTTGCTGAAGTATTTGAATGACCCTGATAGAAGTCATGCCCGCTGAATGACTTTACTGAAAGTGACATTATACAATTCAAGAGTGAGTTTGCAGGTACATGTATTGTAAAAAAGTAGTTTGCAGGTATTGTAAAAAATAACTTTACATTTTGCAAACAAGGGCCAAAATACGCCCGTCATAAAAGCTTTTGATGGGCATGTGGACAGTAAGATATGCATAGCAAATAGCTGTAAGTGTGATCTTGACCTTTGAACTGGATCATGTATGAAGCGATACATTTAATGATGGTGAACATTTCTATAAAGTACTAGTATCATAAAATTTTTCCCTGCATTAACGAGATATGCTCCAGACTAATCCAGATACTTCATCATCTTTAGTGACCTTGACCTTGCATAAATTGACCTAAATTACAAGTGACATGGCGGTAGTCATGATAATGACCATTTGTGTTACAATCCCTCAATAAATGATGGCTAAATGTTTGCTATAAATATGTTACATGTTTTATGCAATAAATATATTGAATTGAATTGAAATGGTCCCCAAACACATTTCCATATTTTATTTGAATTTTGACTCCTATATGTGACCTTGATTTTAGCCACTTGGACCTGAATTTTGCGCGCGATATTCCACTTCACAATGGTAAACATTGTACAAAGTAATATTGAAATCCCTGTATGCATGTAAAAGTTTTGCTCCGAACAAACATTTTTCAATGCCCTCTATGTTTGACATTGACCTTTGACCTGGAGACCTTGTTCATGCGTGCAGCACAGCCTCTCATAGTAGTGGATATTTCTATGAAGTTTCATCAAAATCCTTCTATTCGTGTAGCAGATATGCTATAGAAAAAACGTGGACGTCACCCGCCTGTCAGACCGCCCGTCTGCCAGGGGCGTGCCTATAATGCGGCCCGTTTTTCAAACGGCATATAAAAATGTTGTTCGATTCATCCTGTGACGTTTGAGAGGCAGTCCATTTATATCTTAGGCAGCTTTTATATTTAATACTTCACAATTTTTATTATTAAGTGTTGGCCAATTACCATAACACATTAGCCATTCTTTCGAAAAGATAATGCTAATTCAGCTTAATTTGACAGTGATAGAAAATAATCATATTGTCACTTTCATTTCTTTCAGAAACAATGTATAACTTGAGTGTTTCCTTCCGAAAATTGTTTTGTTCTTAAGTGAGGTAAAGAGGTCCACATAAACTTAGCGCCTACAGCTATGTATTTGTACGGTTGTAGTCAACTAAATAATATATACAAGATAAGGAAGTAATATTACAAGAGGGAAATAAAGTTTATGTTTCAATTATTTCTCTGAAACAATTAGTTGTTTTTCAACAGCACATAAGAAATGAAGTAGGTTCTCTCGTTATTAGGAAAAAACAACTTTTCAAGTCTGAAGTAAAACATATTTGTGTTTCAAATCTTTTCCATAATTTTTTTAACAAAACAATGAATTTAAAACTGTTTGAATATTAAACCTTAGTGAATGTTAAAAGGTAAGTTACTTTGAATTCTTATATGTTTGTTATGTAATTAAATATGTTAAAAACTACGTTAGTCACTTTTTTATTATTTTTTTCACAAAGGTCATTCAACGTTAACTTAAAAGCACTTTAATGTAGCTACCAATTTGAAGTTTTTGTAAAATTGAAAACTAAAATCAACTGTATGAAAATGTTATCTGTTATACATGAATACAAAGTGCATATTGGTTAAAAAAACGAGTTGTTTTTAAGAAAGTAATAGGAAAATATATTTAGATTATACCTTTTATACCTTTGAACAGAAGCATCATTTACAAGTTAAATAATAACATTGATGGCAGTGTAATAAGAGCTCTAAATATAATAAAGGTCTCCTAAATACTAGTCAGTTTATAGACAATGAACTATAAGTCCTTGATCTCAAAAAGTTAACTATGGAATTTCATCCAAATGTCTTAAAAATATTCAATCTCAGTATATCAAAAGGCGTATTTCCTTCAGTCTTTAAACACGCAAAAGTTACACATATACATTACAGGAGCCACCGCTCACTAGCAGGTGCCTAACTCGACTCTTTCTCATTTCTTAAGTCAAACACATCAGAGGAAAATATTATAGTATAGAGCAATCCTACGAAAGAAAACTTTCTTTTAACAAATGAAATTCAACTTTCATATTTGGCCTTAACAGTCAGAGTTCAAGGTTACATTTTCCATCTTGTCAGTTTAGTAATATATACAAAATCTGGAAAAAAAGTGATACTAAGTTCTCTTTTGTCCACTCAAAGAATGAATCAAATGTATAAATAAATAAATAACAAAGTTATGACAATCTAAGCAAATTTCAATAACTTGACCTTGAGAGTCGATGTCAATTAAAGATAAGAATAATTCAACATAAGTCTCTTAGTCTAAGAATTAATCAAGTCTGTACTTAAATAAGAAAGTTATGACAGTTAGAATTACAATAATTTAACATTGTCAAAGTTAATTAAAGGTTAAGGTCAAATATAAATAGTTCAGCATGTTGGTTTTGTCATATGTATTTTTGTGTGCAAGTATGAATCAAATCTATACTCTAATAACAAACTTATGACAATTTATACAAATTCCAATAATTTTAGTCAAATAAAGGTCAATGTCATATTTGAAGTCAACATATAGGTTTTGTCATAAAGATTCTTTACCCTAATTAATTATCAAATCTATAAGTAGAACCAAAGTCAAGATGTCAGAGTAAAGTTCAATAAAATATTCGATGGTGTCTTGTCCAAAGGATTGTGTGCAAAAGCATAGAGACAACACTTAATTTATAAATTAAAGTTATAGCCAATTATTGTTTATTATTTATTGTTCATTAAAATATTAACAAAGAATATCCAAGCCAGAAAATCAAATAATAATATTAATAAGTGATCACGAATTTTAACTAGATAACTGCAAAACGAGTCAACATTAATAAACTTTAGAATGATAGACTCATCAATCCACATCATTTTAAATAACGCAGTGAAAGCTAGTTTTTATTACAAGAATTTAAACGATATTGGTCACTATACCATACCTCATACAAGATATTTTTAAATCTTACTAAATACATGGTCTGTATTTCATACAAGAAAAATGTCATTCGGACAATAATCAGGTCATCTGATATTCTTTACCTAAAAGTCTGCACATGCTCAAAATGTAATAGCTGTACGTACAAATGCAAGAAAATAAATCACTAGGTCAAAATCTAGGTCAGATGACATCAAGTTCAATTTAAGAAGATGGTTCAAATTTAATAGATTTACATCAAAGGACAAGAAAGAAAGTCACTTGGTCAAAATCTAGACCAGATCACATCAAAGATCAAATCTATATCTGAAACATGCACTTGTTCCAAATTTCATAGCTTTCTTTATGTTCAAAAACAAAAATAATTCACTGAGTTCCCTGAGGCAGGGCAAAATTTGACCCAAGGATATTATTTAAACAGTTTAGATACGGGTCCACCAGACAATGTTTCATGTCAAATATCTAAGCTCTAGCTTTCTCTTTTTAAGAAACAAAATGTTTGTCCAGTGTATATAAATAATACTGCGTCTGGACAGGGCAAATTTGAACTCTAGGGCCATAATTTGGACAATCATTGAGATTGTTTGCACCATTTTATTCCAAAATCCTAGCCTTTGAAGTTTTAGAGGGTAATTGTCACTGGATGCATAACTGATCAACTTTGTTAGATGTCCACTAGACAATGTTTCATGCCAAAAACATTGGCTCTAGCCATTGTCATTTCAGAGGAGATACTTTTTAAGTTTTTACTACATGTACATAATGAAAATCAATGATTACACCGGGACAGGACCAACTTTGACCCCAGGGTTATAATTTGAATATGGTCGAGGTGAACTACATATGTTTCATGCCAAATATCTTATCTCTACCTTAGTCATTGTAGAAGGGAATATTTTTTAAAGTTTTTCCATGTACATATAAGAAAAACATATGACCCTTTGGTGTTGGGTCAATGTCCAATTTTGACACAAGAGGTTAAATTAAAACTATTTTAGTAAAGGACCTACATATGATCATATACCAATATATCAATGTTTTGGGCCTTGTACTGTCAGACAAGATTTTTTTAATATGTATTTTGAAAACATCTTCTTTGGCCATGTGGCCTACTTATGCAACAGACCGAAACCATTTACACAACTTTGAAAGGGGACCACCCAAGGATAATTCCTGTAAAGTTTGGTTGATGAGCAGTTACAGTTTCATAGAAAATTTATTTAAAAGAACAGTTAAAGACAACGGCAAGACGGAGATTACAATAGATCCGATATTTCAAAGAGATTAAACCCCTCATTATTGAACAGAAGCATCAATTACAATTTAATCACACACTCGTTTAAAAGAGACAAAATCTGGAAAAGTGGTAAAATAAAACTGCCATCATAATAAGTAATAACTTACATAACTTATATTCCAAGAAATAGTTGGACCCATGGTCTGTATATATGAACAGTTACAATGATCTTTATAGCTGTACTTTGTGTTTATCTAAGAAGATTATAGCAAAGTATAAAGTTAATATAAAAAACATTATACCATAGGTTGTACAGTAAACAGGTCATAAAAAACAATGTAGGTTGATAAATGTTTTTATTGATACCAATATTTTTTTTGTCAAGTCCCTGCTTGAAATAATCTATAAAAAACAAATTTTCTTTCTGAATCATTTTACTGCCTGTTTATCCAATACTTAAACATTGTTTTGGCATCATGCAACAATACCGTACCCAAAGAAATATTTAAGTAAGTATTCAATTATCCAACATAATTAAATATGGTGAGTCATATGTTTACTCTGCTTATGTTTCAGAGAAATTATGGCTGTCCCAGGTAAAAAACCCTACAAACAATTTTCTTCTTCAACACTCTCAATGGGTTCTGATGAAGATCTTAAAGTTTACTGTCAACCATGTGACCGTGATGGACTTACACTTCCTGCTTATGGCTATTGTACAAACTGTTCAGAGCATTTATGTGAAACATGTTTTAGAGCTCATAGAAGACACACACTGTCAAGGCACCATAATTTACTAGATAAAATCAGCATGCCTCCGACCCTGTCAACTGCTACTCAAAGGCAACCAGATAACTTTACAAACCCATGTCCTAAGCACAACGCTGAGATGGTAAAGTTTTATTGCCATGATCATAAGGCTCTACTTTGCAGTGTTTGTGTTACACTTGAGCATACAGCAACACCACCTTGCAATGTCAACTATATACCTGACATTTCAGGCAAGACCATCAATAGCAATGAATATCAAGACGTATTGACTGAATTGAGTGACTTGGCTGAGAGATCAAACAAAACACTTCAAGACATGAAGGAAATGAACGTTGTATCAAACAAGTCGTTGATGGAAACGTTGACACACATAATGAAATTCCGGACAAAAATCAACGAAAGACTTGATGAATTGGAAAGACAAGTCAAGGAAGCTGCAAAAGTCATCCAAGAGGACAACATCAAGATTTTCAAGAGTGTAGAAACAGTATGTAGAGATGTGTCAAAATCACTAAAGTCATCCTCTGATGCCATTAAACATTTCAACGCATCAAAAGAAGCCAATGATTTGTTCATGGAACTAAAACATGCTGAACAGATGATAAAAGAATATGAACAGAAAGTTGATAAGGTCTCAGAATTTGAAGTCAAAGAATACAATTTTGAACCAAATGAGGCAATATCAAATCTATTGAATAAAGAAATGTCATTGGGAACACTAAAAGGTAGAACATTACATCCTGACTTGAAGTACAGACGATTTTCACAAATGGATATCATCTGTATGAAAAGACAAGATAAAGATACATGTATAATAACAGGAATGACACTGCTTACTCCTGATCTTCTTATTATTACAGATTATCAAAACAGGGCCATAAAAATGGTTGAAATCAGTAAAAAGTCTGTACAAGCTCGGCACAACTTTGATAGTGATCCTTGGGATGTCACGTCAATTTCACAAAATGAAGTTGCTGTCACATTACCATTCAATCTTACAATTCAGTTCTTATCTGTGTCTAGAAATAAAATCAAGATAAAGCACACTTTGAAGGTTGATGGAGAATGCCATGGTATAAGCTTTCATAAAGATAAAATGGTGGTGTCATTTTGTAATCCAGCTAAAGTTCAAATCATGCTTATCAATGGCACTGTTATACAAACAATCCAAGGTGAAATTATTTTCAAAGATCCACTCTATATTACAACAAGTGACAATTGTATCTTTGTATCTGATTTAACAATGAAAACAGTTACCAAGTTAAATTGGCAGAGTGAGGTGAAAGGTAAATATGTTTGTACAGCCAATCCACATGGCTTGACAATGTCAGACGATGGGACTGTGTATGTTTGTTATTGTGACAACAATACCATAGAAGAGATATCAGAGGACTTCAGTAAAGAGCAGGTTGTTGTAAAGGATATACAAAACCCTCAAGCTGTCTATTGGTCTGCTGAGACATGTACATTGTTCACAAATAGCTGGGATTATACAGGAGAAGATAATTTTATCAAACTCTTCAAAACATCTAAATAATCTACAAAGACAAAAAGTATATACAAATATAATGCGATTAACATTTGTAGGGCCTAGATATAACTTATTGTTGCTATTTAAACTTTTCGCCCTTTGTGAACTTCAAATAGCTGTTATCAGATTATCAACAACATTTTAAAATGTGTAATTCACTTATTGCTATGAGTTCAACTCTTTTAATGAAATTTTAAATTATGTTACTAAACAAAATGTCTAGATTTATATTTCAATTTATACATGTATTTATATGAAGGTACACATATATAATGTCATATTTATATTCAAAACCACTGAATGCATTGTGTTTTATATACAAGCAACAGTTACTCTCACTGAAACATTTAAAATCTTAAATCTGCAATTATTTCGCTAAACATGTTTGCAAATGCACAAAGTGAAACAAAAATATTTCAACAGTTCTATGTTGTTTTTTTTTCATGCTGTTTTAAGGCTGAAAAAGGGTCTCATTCTAAAAGTTAATTAGTATCTTTTTTCACAATTGTTTAATGAAAATTCACAATTCACAACAATTGATTTGATCATTGATCTAACAACGAACCACTTGTTATCAATATAGAATGTTAGTTAAAGTCAGTTATTCGTCTAATTTCTGTGAACGTTTTTTATTTATTTGCACGTTCTGCAATAAATATTTTATTTTCGTTCTTTTAAAATCTTTAATAGGCACAATTAAGTCAAATAAAAATATTATTACGATAAAATTATCACTATTCATATACATGTTCTATTTTTATACGTATGCAGTACAGTAAATTGACATGGTGTCAAATTTCATGACAATGACACATTACTATTATCCCAAGATTTGTTTGTTGGCCAAATTATATCAATAGTTTATAACATTTCAATGAATTATTTATGTTATTCAATTACATTTATTTATAATATACACAGATCTGTGTCATCATTGTTCTTTGTTTTAACATGGTGAGCTTGTGAAATAAAATTTATGTGCTATCCTGTATTTTATTCTTTTTGAAGGTGTAATAAAATGTATAGGCAAACAAATGAAAAATCAAAATTATATGAAGACAATAATATAGCAACTTTTCGGAAACTGGTATAGAGATATTTGATACCTTTTGTAACACCAAACAACTTAATTTGCGTTCACGTCCTTACATATTAATAAGCATTAAGGCACAATTAAATAAGCATAAAAGCACAATTGAAATTGAGTTTGTGATCATTTAGAAATAAAATGAAAATTGTAAATATGATCACATTGATATTTACTTATTTTTATTATGGTAGATACTTTATTCATTTGGCTATGCTTTAATGTATTATCTATATTTCATCTTTTGCAAAGCAAAAGTTTGGCAACGTAAGTCTGTTCATCCTACAAGAGTAAGGATGTTGATTTTCGTATCCCTTCTTCAATACAAATTTCTGGTGATGTTTGCATCAGCAATAATTTTGTTTGCGTTATACTCTAATGGGGTCATTGAAGGGGGACAACTTGAATCAGGTATTAATTTAAACTGTATATTAAACTGTATATTATTTAAATAAGAAAACAAGAGTGCCATGACGGCCCTCATATTGCTCACCTCAATATAAATACCCTTAATGACAATGAACTATTAATATTGTAAACTATAAGTGAAAGCAGAAATAAAATCTAAATCTTACACTGAAGTTCATATTTGTATCTGAAATATTGTATGTGTAGAAACATTACTGGTTGCTTTTGCTGTTGCAAACGAAGTCACTGGTTACTATACAAAATTCGCTGAAAGTCACTGAATGCTATAAAATTCAATGATAGTTTACTATGAAAAGTGGCTGCTATGTAGTCATTGTTTGCTATAGAAGTCAATAGTTGTTTTTGAAAGCAAGCAGTTGCTATAGAAAGTCAATGGTTCTTACAAAAAGTCAATGGTTCTTATGGAAATTAAATGGTCGCTATGTCGAGTCAACGGTTGCTAACAGAGTCGCTAATTGCTATTTCAAGTCACTGTTTGCTGCGGACTGTCACGATGGAAGTCAATGTTTGTTGCAGACTGTCACTGATTGCTATGGAAGTGTACGGTGGCTTTGGAAATTATGTTGGTGCTATGGAAGTCATCGGTTTCTATGAAAAGTCAAAAGTTGGAATAGCAAATCACTTTATATTATTGAAAGTAACTGTGTGCTTTAGAAGTCTATGGTTACAACTGAAACTCAATAGTTGCTATGTGAGTCACTGTTGCTATGGTAATCACTGGTTGTTAAGGAACTCTATGTTGCTATGACGTCAATGGATGCTACGACAGTAAGTTGTTCCAATAAGAAGTCACTTGTTTCCAGGGAAGTCTATGGTTGCTATGGAAAGTCACTGGTTGCTATGCAAAAAAAGTGATTGATATGGCAAGTCATTCAGTGTTAAAGACGTCTAAAGTTGCTATGGAAAGTCAATGGTAATAATGTGGGTCACTGGTTGCAATTGAAGTCAATGGTTGCTATTTAAAGACACTGGTCGCTTTTGACATTAATGGTCGCTATGGAAAGTCAATGGTTGCTAAGGAAGTCATTGGTTGCAACTGAAAGTCAATAGTTGCCACGGAAAGGCACTGGTTTCTATGGAAAGCCACTGGCTGCTAAAGAGGTCTATGGTTGCCATGGAAATTCAATAGTTCCTATCTAAGTCACTGGTTGTTATGGGAAGCCACTGGTTACTATGAGAAGTAGCTAGTTGGTACGATGTCAGTGGTTGCTGTTGAAATTCACTAGTTGCTATTGAATTGTATGGCTGCTATGGAAAGTCAATGGTCGCTATGAAAGTCAATAGTTACTGTGGAAAGTCACTGGTTGCTGTGAGAAATCACATATAAAGAAATTCTATGTTCCCCCGGATTGGGCCCAATTTTCACTCCAGTGCATTAATTTGAATAATTTTTGTTGATGTTCACCTGACTATGTTTCATGTTAAATATTGTAGTTTTCAAGGAGATATTTCAAGTATTACTATATTAGGAAATGCCATGACCCTGCGGGGCGGTCAAATTTTTACCCAAGGCCAATTATTTGAACTAACTTAGTAAAGGTCTATGTTTATTAAACAATGTTTCACGTAAAAAAAGCTTGAGCTCTTGTAGTGTGAGAGAAAAAAATTAAAGTTGTAAACTTTTTACAATATACATATAAGGAAAATCTATGTTCCCTCGACAATGTTTCATACCAAATATCTAAGCTTAAGCCTTTCTAGTATTATAGAAGTTTATTTTTTGTTTTTACTATATACATATAAGGAAAAGTAATAGCCCGAGGCCAATTTTGATCACAGGGCTTTTATTTGAACAAACTTGGTAGAAAATGTATTGATTGAAAGTAATTAATGATAATCTAAGTGGCAACTTTTGATTCTTCAATAATCTGCTGCATAGTTTTTTTAGAGTCAAAAGTCATGAAAAAATTAAATAGACAACTTTTATACAGTTTATACAGATTATAATTCAAAAACATTCTGCTTTTTACTCATCATATTGATGTTTATTTTTTTATTTATTGAATATATAAGTCACATAAGATAAAGGTGCCATTCCCATAAAGCAAGTGGATTTAACCATTTTATTTCATGCTTTCCAGTGCTTTACTGCAATATACCAGATGACTATATTCTGATAAACCACTAGTGAAAGTTATAAAATAAAATTTTCACTGTAGCCGGACTATATCTGAATGCGGATGAAAAGAATATCATTACTAAATTGAAATACAGGCAAAAGTATATGCCGTTATCCGTACATTTTGCTTCTTTAGGAAAAGAAATTCTATTTTATCATAAATCATGATAAAAATGTAACAAAATTAGATAAATTTAACAGAACTAATTGATGATGTGACGTCATGATGTGATGGCGTCAAAAATGAGAATACGCGACGTTACGCGGCAATATCAGTAAAAGAAAACAACTTAAAATCACTTAAAAAGCATGGAATTAAAAGAAAATTTATTTGTTTTACATATAAGATTGAAATATATTTCATTCGTGAACACCAGCTTTTCTATTTTCACTCGTGGCTAAGCCACACTTGAAAATATTGCATCTGGTGTTCACTCTGTGAAATATATTTTAATCTTACATGCAAAACAAACAAATATCCTCTATATAAAAATTTTCAATCAGAGGTGTCATATTTTTTTTTAACCTTCGGGATCTAAATACTTTTAGTGTAATCTTTTTAATAAACAGGTCAAATTAACCAAGTCTTAAATTATGACAGTGTCACAAATACGCCCGTCACAAAAGCTTTAGGTGGAAATGTTGTCGATAAGAAGTGTTGCAGGCAAGTTGATCATTATACATATTTTTCGTCTGAAAATTTACCTATATGTATAACCTAGATCTAGGTTGCAGGGACCTACATTTTGGCACGACACTCAGCATCACAATGCTGAAAATGTGTGCCAAGTCATATTAAAATCCCTCAAAACATGAGGACAAGCGTTTTTCAAGGAGATCTAAATGTGACCTTGACCTTTGACCAAGAGAACTTCTTAAAACGCAGGGCACTACGTCTGATGGCAGTAAACAATGCCTTCATGCATGTTAAATAGAGATTTGCTCGGCACAATATCCGGATATTTAATCATCTTTCGTGACCTAGACCTTGCATATATTGGCCTAATTTACATGTGTTATAGCCGTAGTCATGATAATGACCATTTGTGTTACAATCCGTCAATAATGATGACTGAATGGGTCCTATACACATTTTCATATTTTTATCTGAACTTTGATCTTTATGTGTGACCTTGCCTTAGGACATAGGGACCTGAATTTCGCACGCGACACTCCGCCTCACAATTGTGAACATATATACCAAGTAATTTTAAGATCCTCCGATAAATGTAGAAGTTTTGCTCCGGACAAGCGTTCTTCTATTAGCTCTAAATGTTATCTTAACCTTTGAACTAGAGACCTGGATCATGCGTGGATCGAGCAATACGGCTCATAGTGTTGAATATTTCTATCGTTCGTCCTTGCATGAAGGAGATACGCATAAGACTACATCTGGATATTTCATGACCTTGGTGACCTTGACCTTGCATATATATAGTAACACATTTTTGTATTTTAAGTGCCCCATTTGATATGTGTTATAAATCATGATTATTTGTTTTAGCTTTTTGCACCTCAGTGGAATTCCTTTTAAGTATAGTATAACACTATATACATAGCTTAAACGTTTTCTTTGTTAGCCTCAGTGACAAATTGTTTAGACATTCACTTGTAAGTTTTAATCATGATGAATCATTCTTTTTATTATTTTATCATATTAATGTGTGCATGCAAATTACTTATTTTACGACTTTACATATTGAAATTAATGAAAGATGATATCTTTATATATTGTTTTCAAGTTATGAACATTGAAAAGTTAAATATGCCAGAAAATAAATGATATATGCACTCAATCTGCATATTTTGTATAAAAAATAATGAAATAATTTGTTACAGAAATTTTTATAAAGGTTCTTCGGAAACTCGAACTTGCAACTAGGCAATTAAAATACCTTTATCCAAACCACTAAATCGGGCCGTAATTATCGATTTAGTTATGTATCAATAATTATACCATCATTTAAAACAAATGTGTTAATCATTACTTATTACGCAAAACTAACGAAACCCATTCTGAAAATTTATCAATCTCAGGTCAATATTGCCAAACAATAGTAATAATTAAGCTAGACCTTTATGTATGCTTTTTTGTAATTTAAAGTAAAAAATATAATCAATACAAGCACATAGCACACGATCCTGTAAAGCAATAATAACATACGAGTTTGAAATAAATCTAACTTGTCTTTTGATCTTTTTGAATATACTCTCAATATTAAACTTAACCTATATTACCGTATTTATAAACCGAAAGACCAATCTTCAGATTTCTTATCTTAAACAATTGTAGTATTATCATTAGGGGTATATTGTTTCATATTACCATTTAAACAATCAGACACGCCATAACTATCAAACTTGTTTATACCCGTTACCAGATAGAAGAAATGAAATATAAAGACTGAAGGAAGACATATTTGTGTTTTCATTTTTTTCTGTATATTAAACATAGTAATGAATTAAAAACTGTTTGAATAAACACTCGTTGAAAGTTAAAAGGTATGCTACTTTGAATTCTTATGTGTTTGTAATGTCAACTAGATATATGAAGAAACTAGATTTGTCATTTTTTATTTCCTATTTTCACAAAGGTCATTCAAAATTGAAAGCAATTTAAAGCAGCTACAATTTTGTGGTTTATATAAAATTGTCAACTTAAATCAACTGCATGAAATATTGATCTCTTTTATATGAATAAACTACATAGTCTTAAAAAAGTAATTTTTATAATAAAGGTACATCTAAATGAAAATAGGAATATGAGTTGAAGGAAAGTAAATTTAAACTACTTTCAGACAGATTATACCTTTTATAATTGAACAGGAGTATCAATAACAATCGCTTCAAAAAGGCAAAATCTACCAGGCAAAAATAAAACAGTCATCATACACCAAAATAAATCAATGAAAATTATAAACAAATGCTCTATATAGTATTACAGCAGATCACTGCTAAAATCTGTCATTATGCAACCTTTATCTTTCATAGACATAATTGCACCTCTGGTCTGTATATACACTTACACTAACTCTTATAACTGTATATAAAACAAACTTTAACAATGTAAAACGCTATACTGCTTGTCTTTGATAATATGAGAGTAACGTATCATTTTATATGTATATAAAAGTTTTCAACAATCGATTGAAAAGGTAAAACAGGATATCAAGATCGAATATAATACTAAATTTGTATAAGAAAGGTATATTTCTGGATGGTGAACTTGGTAAAGTTGTTGGGATTGCATGTTACAAACATTTTGTCACAAGTTCAAGCTTGACAAAGTGTCTATTTCTGTTTTGTTTTCATCATTATACATCAGACATAATGAAATGTCAAACAAAAGTAGGTTTTTACAGTAGGTGTGGCGGCTGTAAAACTCTCCCCGTACATTTAATCATTGATGTTATATTTTCGATCCTTGAAGATCGATCAGCAAAACATTATTGTTGTGTATACATGTTATGTGGTTCTTTGAGTGTTTTCTATTTGGTCTTTTTTCAACTTGGGTTGTTCCAGTATTCCTTATTGAATACTGTATAATCACCCTTATGATATGCTGCCTGCTTTTTAAATTTGTCTTTTGACGTCTTGTCTGTGATATGCAGGCTTCATAACCTCAGATCCCCTTTCAAAATTCCATTTTTTTCAGTTCCGCCCATCGTTTTCTCGTTTAGGGCACATACATTCTTTTACTTGGGGACCATACGCCGCTTTTCATGGAATGGTACTACTGTGCCACATTGTAAGTTCCATGATAATCGCCGTATGAACACATCTGCGGATGTCTCTAAATACAAAATTTCAGCATTTTTCGTGTTTAAATGTTGAATTCTGCTTAAGCCGGTGCTAGGGGGCGTTGACGGTTACTTGCACTTTTCAGTACCGTACATGAACAGGCTCAGTTAAAACGAGCCTGCAACAACATTTTCATCTTTCAAACTTAAAATAAGCGAACATGCAAGGGAAACACCAAAATGGTTGCATAAGTCTCTTAACCCTTTCCCTCATGAGCATATTGTGAAAAATAGCCGTTTTCATTGAAAAGCCTCCTGTAACAAGTTCAAACTGCTTTGAAACTATGAAAAATGCTTCAATACTAATCAAACTTGGCACAAATGTTGACTGGACCATTGCCTTTGTCTTAAATTCCTGTTACCATGGCAACGAGGGGACATCTCAAAATTGCCAAAAATCACTATTTTTGCCTTGATTTTTTCCATCAAAATTTATTTCAAAGTGCTGCAACTTCTCAAGGGATTGAGATAGAGTCAAAGGCTTTTCAGCATTACACGTTACCTTATGATCGACCTGGAGTCATGTTTAGACTCTCACAAGTCCAAAATTTTCTTGGCGATAAGGGGGACTACAGCCCCCCTTCACCCCCCCCCCCCAACAGAAGGGGACACACACCCTTGATGTATCTTTTGGATCGGGGGCGGCGCCGAAAAAGTGCTCACTTTTTTAGCAACATTTCTCAAACGAAAACATGTGTTTGGGGCCCAAATAGGACAATTTTTCACTATTTGAGGCCTAAAAGAGAGGAGGGGGGGGGTCAAAAGTGCGTTGTTTCGCGTATATATGAGGTAAATGGGTTAAGACAAAGTATACGAAAAAGTCAAAATGTAATTACAATATATTCCCTTTGTTGTTGGAGGAAGTTTTTGGACACCATTAATATACATGTATAATAATCATTATCCTCTGATAATCTAATTAATAGATGCTCAAATAAAAAAAAGACTTTCTTATATTTGATAACATGCAAAACGGTTTAAATCCGTTTCACACATGTCTGATTTTCATTTTTTTTTTAGCTCAGACTCCTCCAATGTTTTCTTTTACTTGTCCCTGACACATAAGTGTTTCATTTGAAATAAACAACCTATGTCTAATTACAGCGATTAATTCAATTAACTGCTGATCAAGCCCAATGTCAATTTTAACTGCTGATCAAGTTCAATTTTTAATTTAAACTGCTGATCAAATCCAATGTCAATTTTAACTGCTGATCAAGCTCTTTTTAATTTAAACTACTGATCGGATTAACTGCCGATCAAGTTCAATGTCAATTTTAACTGCTGATTAAACTCAAGGTCAATTTTGACTGCCGATTAACTCAATGCCAATTTAAACAGCTGATCAAGCTCAATGTCAATTTTGACTGCTGATCAAGCTCATTGTCAAATTTAACTGCTGATCAAGCTCAAGATCAGTTTTAACTGCTGATCAAGCTCAATGCCAATTTAATCTGTTGATCAAGCTCAATGTCAATTTTTACTGCTGATCAAGCTCATTGTCAATTTTAACTGCTGATCAAGCTCAAGGTCAATTTTAACTGCTGAACAAGCTCAATGTCAATTTTAACTGCTGATCAAGCTTAATGCCAATTTAATCTGTTGATCAAGCTCAGTGTCAATTTTTACTGCTGATCAAGCTCAATGCCAATTTAAACTGCTGATCAAGCTCAATGTCATTTTTTACTGCTGAACAAGCTAAATGTCAATTTTAACTGCTGATCAAGCTCAATGCCAATTTCAAATGCTTATCAAGCTCAAAGTCAACAATCTCAATGTCAATTTTAACTACTGATCAAGCTCAAGATCAATATTTACTGCTGATCAAGCTCAATGCCAATTTAAACTGCTGATCAAGCTCAATGCCATTTTTTTTACTGCTGAACAAGCTCAATGTCAATTTTAACTGCTGATCAAGCTCAATGCCAATTTCAAATGCTTATCAAGCTCAAAGTCAACAATCTCAATGTCAATTTTAACTACTGATCAAGCTCAAGATCAATATTTACTGCTGATCAAGATCAATGTCAATATTAACTGCTGATCAAGCTCAATGTCAATTCAATGCAATCTAAATATTAACAGAGTAGCGTATACACTATCTCAATTGGGGTGGAGCTTTGATTTGCTTTATCTATTTTATTGGATAATCACATGTATACTTCATTTGCACATGCTCTGGTTTTGGGAACTTAAGTTTTTCACACATGTATTTGGTTTTGATTGTTGACACTTGTGATCGCATGAGATGCCGATCTATAAAACACAAACATTTGACAGGTAAAATAATCGCTCAATTAAAAGATTGACCACAATAAACTGCGCATGTGAGATTGTATCTATAAATAGACAAATATGTTCCTGAAATTCTTGTGCTTCCTGTTTACCTTACACTTAAACTTTATTTGGCATCATGCAACACTTGTCTTACTGTACAAAATATTCATTTCACACTATGATGAACTCTCAAACTCATTAAACATGGTATAATTGATTTGCTTAGTTTTTCTTATGCTTCAGGAAAACCATGGCTGTCCCAGGTAAAAAAGCCACCAAACAATTTTCATCCTCAACAACTTCTAAGGGTTCTGATGAAGATTTCAAAGTTTACTGTCAGCCATGTGATCGTGATGGACCTAGACTTCTTGCTCATGGCTATTGTACAAACTGTTCAGAGCATTTGTGTGAAACATGTTTTACAGTCCACAGGAGACACACATTGTCAAGACACCATACTTTACTAAACAAAACCAACATGCCTCAGACCATGTCGACTGTCACTCCACAACAACCAGATACCTTCACAAAACCATGTCCTAAACACAACGCTAAGATGATCAAGTTTTACTGTCAAGATCATAAGGCTCTCTTTTGCAGTGTTTGTGTTACATTAAATCATACAGCAACATCTTGCAAAGTCAACTATATACCTGATATTTCAGGCCAGACCATCAATAGCACAGAATATCATCATATATTAAAGGATTTGAACGACATGGCTGAGAGATCAAGCAATATTCTTCAAGACATGAAGCAACTGAATGGGGTTTCAAACAAGTATTTGAAAGAAGCATTGACAGACATATGGATATTCCGGACAACAATCAACCAAAGATTAGATGAAATGGTAAGACAAGTCAAGAAGGCTGCAAAAGTCATCCAAGAGTACAATAGCAAGAACCTGATGAATGTAGAAACAGTATGTGAAGAGGTATCAAAATCACTGAAGTCATCTTCTGATGCTATTAAACATTTCAACACATCCAATCAAGCCAATGATTTGTTCGTGGAATTAAAACATGCAGAACAGATGATAAAAGAACATGAACATAGTGTTTCTAAGCTCTCAGAATTAGAAGTCAAAGAATATAATTTTGTGCCAAATGTTGCAATATTAAATCTTCTTGCAAAAGAGAAGTCATTGGGCACACTGAAAGGTAAGATATTATCTCCTGCTGTGAAGTCCAGAGGATGTTCACAAATGGATAAAATCTCTATAAAAATAGCACGCAATAGGTATGATTGCTGGATAACAGGAATGACTCTCCTTACTCCTGATCTTCTTATTATCACAGATTATGCAAACAGGGCCACAAAAATGGTTGATATCAGTAAGAAGTCTCTACTAGCTCAGAAAAAATTTAAAAGTCATCCTTTTGATGTCACATCAGTTTCACAAAATGAAGTTGCTGTCACATTGCCATTATATCACAGTATTAAGTTCTTTTCTGTCTCTAGAAATAATCTCAAGGAGAAACAAACTCTATATGTTCATGGACAATGTCATGGTATAAGCTGTCATAAAGATAATATAGTGGTGTCATATCTCAATCCAGGTAAAGTTGAAATCCTTCTTACCAATGGCACTGTATTACAGACATTAGAAGATGGCAATATTTTTAACAATCCTGAATATATTACAACAAGTGACACTTGTATCTTTGTATCTGATTATACATTGAAAACAGTTACTAAGTTAAACTGGCAGTGTGAGGTGACAGGTAAATATGATTGTACAGCCAGTCCACGTGGCTTGGCAATGTCAAATGCTGGGACTGTGTTTGTTTGTTATTATGACAACGATACCATAGAAGAGATATCAGGAGACTGTAGTGAAGGACAAGTTGTTGTTAAGGATATAAAAAACCCTCAAGCTGTTTACTTGTCTGCTGATACATGTACATTGTACACTTCCAACTGGGATAATACAAGAGAGGATAACTTTATCAAACTTTTCAAAATCTCTAAATAATGACAGAAATCTTTCTCGACAAAGACAGACAAAATATTAACAAATGTACAGGGTTTAAATTTTGTATGGTAGATGGTACTTATTATAACTATTTCAACTTTTAGGAATTTGTAAGCTTCAAATAGTTTTAAACAGAATATTAACAAGTTGTATAATTTTGCAATGCGGTTAACGGAGTTACTTTTTAAAATGGCATTTTAAATCATGTATTTTATCAAATATGTTCAAATCTATATGTCAAAATATATACATATTTATTTATATATCAGATACTGCACATATATGGTACCTTTGTAAACATGAAACTATTCCTCACTTTGTTACATTCAGATTAGTACAAACATCTTTGGTGATCTTTTAGATATTAGACTGGTGCCGAAACTTGACGTTTTAAATACTAGCATAAGTAACTTCAGCTGTACATTCAGACGATTAATTTCATTTATTCAATAACATTTGTTAAGATAGCATACATAGATCTATATCATAACTTTTTTATGGTGAGCTTGTTTTAACATGGTAGTCTTGTCAAATAAAATTATGTGACAACTTGTATCAAGTATTTATTTAAACTGTATATTATCACAAAATGTGGATAAAATAAGAAAACAGTTAGTTTTATCTCTACAACACTTTAAAAAGTATAAATAAGTTACTTAACAATATGTTAAGATTCCAATTTCCCTATAGATTTTTAAATATTCATTGCATCAGAGATTGCAGACATATTTAATGATATACTGATACTAAATATTTTGTTTTTATTGTGTGTGATGTGCTAACTCTGTAACCATGAATGATACTTGCTAGTCTTTTTACAGAAGCAATAAGAATGTAAAACCTGCTAGTTTCCAGATGCTTAAATTTGTTTAATTTTAAGCAACATCAACACTGTAAAGGTCTCCAACCAGCGACTTCCAGCTTTACTGGTGGTGTAAAAAACATCAGTTGCTTCTTAGGTGCGAGAGTGCACCTGAGTTGAACCACCAACCGTCTATTAGCATGCTTTCACATTGAAAGACTCCAAAGTCTCTGATATAATTTGAACCCACAGCAGTGAGGGGCAGCAAATTTGAAGTATGTCAACTTAACAATAAAATGTATTGATTGTTGAAGAAAGTAAATATTAATAAACTTTGAATATCTGCTGCATAGTTTTGTTTGTAAAAAACATGCAAAAACTGAAATCGCCACCTTTTATATGGTACAGTTTATAGATGAGTTACTTCCTGCTTCGTACTTATCATAATGATGTATATTTTTAATTTATTGAATATGTAAGCCATATAAGATAACGGTGACATTCCTATAAAGCAAGTGGATTTAACCGTTTTGGGATCAATATCTTTTGTGTTATCTTTTATGAACAAGCCCAATCATATCTAGTCTAAAGTTTTCAATCAGATAAAGCATACTATCAAACTTATTTACTTCCGTTACCAGGAAATAGAACTGAACTTTTCAAGACTGAAGGACACACTTGCTTCCTTTTTCTAAATAATATTTAACAATCTAGGTATTAAATCTTTGGAAATGTTATAAGGTATGTTACTTAAAATTCTAAAAATATTTTTGTATTTACTAGATATGGTTATAAATTATGATTTGTTGGTTTATCTGTTTTTTGTTTGCTTTTTTTACTTTTATAAAAGTCAAATGAAGTACAAAAAATATATATTGAATCAGCTACCAATTTAAAGTTTAAATAAAAATGACAATTTAAATCAACCAGGCGAAACAGTATCACCTTTACAGCTATAAAATTTACGACCTTGGCCGCAGGGACCTGCATTTTCCACGCGACACTCCGCCTCAAAGTGGTGAACATTTGTGCCAAATTATATTGCAACACCTCTATGCATGTCGAAGTTTTGCTGCGGATAAGCGTTTTTCAATGACCTTTAAGTGTGACCTTTGACTAGAGACCTGTTTCATGCGCGCGACACAGCTTCTCATAGTGGTAGATATTTCTATGAAGTTTGATTAAAATGCCTTCATGTGCGTAGGAGATATCCTTATTGAAAAAAGCTTTTGAGAAATAAAGATAAAAGTATTTCTGGCGTATAGTTATATTAAAGAGCAGGAAAAACTCTGATGATATTTTCAAATCTGTAATTTTAATTGGTTCGAGTTGACCGGACCCGTATTAAAAGTCTTTTCCGAATAATCTTTTTATAAACATATATACGCCACTAACATGGAATAGATAAAATATCAGCACGAGTAAACTTTACATATATCTTTAGTTGACTATTTGACTTTTTGACAAAACTAAAAGTGATGACTTAATCTACTGTTGCAGTGTAAAAAGAATATTTTTTGTACAGCACTCAGAGTTACATGGAAATTTCGGTTTTCAATTAAAGAAAATACTTTTGTAGCGTGGCTTAAATTCTTTAAACCAAAGTTTGTTGAGATATTTCAAAATTGTAAACATGCCAGGTGATATCAAGATAAAACAAAAAATCGATGTTTAGTGTCCAGGTTATCTCTCCAACAAAACAAACAGACCTAACAAAACTATCAATCTTGTTTACTTTCGTTTTCAGGAAGTAGAAATGATATATTCAAGACAGAAAAAAACATTTTCTTTTCCACAATAATTAAGCAAACAATGAAATCATAGCTGTTTAGATATTAAAACTTGGGAAATATCACAAGGTATATATTATATGTTTGTAATGCTAACTAGATATGGTAAAGAAACATATTTTTTTTCAAGGTCATTCAAAAAAACACTTTAAGTAATTTTCAATTTGAAGTTTATATAAAAAAGACAACTTAAATCGACTGAATGAAAAGATTATCACTTTTTTATGAATAACAACTACCATTTCTTAAAAGAGTTATTTCTTAATATAAGTATAACGAAATAGGAGCTTTAATTGATTAAAAAGTAAATTTTAAATGTTATTTTCTTTCACAGATTATACCTTTAATAATTGAACAGGAGCATATATAACAAATCGATAAAACAATAATTTCAAAAATTCAAAATATACCAAAGTGTCAAGTGTTAAACATACATCATACATAAAATTAGCACCCCGGAATAAGGGGATGGTATGCGCATCTCGTCGAAGAATTGATGGTTCCCATAAAGTTTCCTTGAATTCCAGCCAGTTGTTGCAGGGATCTAGCGTCGAAACGTAATTCGGACGGACAGACGGAAGGACAACACCAAGACAATATCCCCGTCCCGATACTGCTCCGTATAGTTAGAAAGCAGAGCAATATAAAAGCTATTATCTCACACATTGTAGTTTGAACGTTTTTGAAAAAAATGTCAGCAAAATATAAATGATTACCACAGTCTGGTAGATTTTATGAAACTAGATTATTAATACATGGTTTGTCTGGTGTGAAAAAAATCTAACTAAAGTATTTGCAATGTTTGTCTTTCTATAATCTGAACCGTTACAAAGTTTTATTTTATTAATATTGACATAAATTTTAGACACACACGTTATCTTGTTGCAAGTAGATCAGATGACAGCCGGTAGAACAACCTAGCTCTTGATATATCCTACAATCCATTTCTGCACAATATATCACAGAAAGTTCTGTCTATAAAAACAGACAAAAACTAGAAATGTGTCCATAGGACACGGGTGCCCCCACAATCCACTCACTCTACGTCAAATCATTTTGGGCTACACGTGAAACAAATTGAAAACTAAAAGTCTTTTACTCAGTCAATGACAAAAAATCTACAAATACTTATAACATGTATAAATCCACAAGCAAAACCCCCAGGTGCACAACTACACATGCTGACCGACACTTCTTTCAAGTTTCATGACTAGATCAAAACATTTTAAACAACGCACGAAACAAATTGAAAATTGCAAGTCAGGGGCCATAAATCTGACAATATAGAATAAATCCACAAGCGAAACATCAGGCGCACAACATCCTGAGCATCATTCTTGTAAAGTTTCATAACTTTAGGTGAAATATTTTTTGAGCTACATGCGACTAAAATTGAAAATTGATTGTGAATCTTTACTTAGTAAAGGGCAGTTACTCTACAATTACTAAATAAGTTCACAAGTAAACACCCAGGTAAAAAACTGCACATACTGATGAAAATTAATGTAAAGTTTAATGACTCTATGTCAAATAGTTTTAAGCTATATGCGACACAAGTTGGAAAATGAAAGTCAAGGACTATAACTCCATCAATACAAAAACATCCACATGCAAACAAACGGATGCACATCAACACATGCTGACCAATATTCCTGTGAAGTTCCATGACTCTAGGTCAAACACTTTTTGAGCTTCTTTCGACACAAATGTGAACAGACGGACGGACAAGGGTAAATCTAAATGTCCCCTTCTACCTATAGTGGGGGCACAGAGAAGAAAACAGACAAAAATCTTCAATCATTCAATTTTAAACTGACATCTATATGATAAGTTCTACATACATCAAGCATTCCTACTCGCTACATGTTAATGTGTGTGACAATAAGCATGTACATATCTGTGTCAAGTGGAACAAACAAACTGTTAGGTCGCATTTATCTCATGAAAATTGTAAATTATACATGTACTGCCATGCATATGCAATAACTGTAAACAGATATATTGAGTTACATAGTCGTTCTGTATGGGAGAATAGATTTAAAATCAGTCACTTAAATGTTACTGAGACATAATTGGACCTAAATACATACACTTACAATGAATTTCATAGCTGTACTTAATGTTTATCTAAACAATTATTTGTCTAGTTTTTCTTATGTTTCAGGGAAATCATGGCTGTCCCAGGTAAAAAAGCCATAACACAATTTTCTTCTTCAACAACTATTATTGGTTCTGATGAAGATTTCAAAGTTTACTGTCAGCCATGTGATCGTGATGGACCAAGACTTCCTGCTCACGGTTATTGTACAAATTGTTCTGAGCATTTGTGTGAAACATGCTTTACCGGCCACAGAAGGCACACATTGTCAAGACTACATACTTTACTAGACAAAACCAACATGCCTCAGACTCTGTCACCTGCAACACCAAGACAACCAGATAACTTCACAAAACCATGTCCTAAACACAACATTGAGATGATAAAGTTTTACTGCCATGATCATAAGGCTCTACTTTGCAGTGTTTGTGTTACATTAAATCATACAGCAACATCTTGCAAAGTCAACTATATACCAGACATTTCCGACAAGACCATCAACAGCACAGAATATCAGGACGTTTTGAAGGAATTAAACGACATGGCTGAGAGATCAAGCGAAACACTTCAAGACTTGAAGACAATGATAGAGAAATCAGACAAGTCTTTAAAAGATGTATTTACAGACATATTGAAATTTAGAACAAAAATCAACCAAAGACTAGATGAAATGGAAAGACAAGTCAAGAAGGCTGCAAAAATCATCAAAAAGGACAATAGCAATAATATGAAGTCTGTGAAAACAACATGTATAGATGTATTTAAATCATTGAGATCATCAGCAGATGTCATTAAACATTTCAACGCATCCAAACAAGCCAATGATTTGTTCATGGAACTAAAACATGCAAAACAGATGATAAAAAATTATGAAAAGTTTGTTGCCAAGCCCTTTGAATTTGAAGTAAAAAAATACAAATTCGAAGCAAATGATGCAATAGCAGATCTATTGGATACAGAAACAGAAAAGTCACTGGGGACATTGAAAGGGACAATATGTCAGTACAGACGATGTTTACAAATGGATAAAATCCGTATCAACACACCAGAAGACGGACATAATTGCTATATAACAGGAATGACTCTCCTTACTCCTGATGTTCTTATCATCACAGATTATCAAAACAATGAAATAAAAATGGTTGATATCAGTAGGAAGTCTGTACTAGCTCAGATATCGTTAGATAGTGAACCTTGGGATGTCACATCTGTTTCAAAAAATGAATTTGCTGTCACATTGCCGTTCTCTCAAACTATTCAGTTCTTTTCTGTCTCTAGTTGTCTCATGACGAAGCAATCTCTAAAGGTTTGTGGAGAATGTTTTGGTATAAGCTGTCATAAAGATAAAATGGTGGTATCATATTGTAAACCAGCTAAAGTTCAAATCCTTTTTATCAATGGCACTGTATTACAGACAATACAAGATGAAAACATTTTCATTACTCCAGAATATATAACAGCAAATGACAATTGTATCTATGTATCAGATAAAGAAATGAAAATAGTTACCAAGTTAAACTGGCAGTGTCAGGTGACAGGTAAATATATATGTACAGACATACCTTTGGGCTTGACAATGTCAGATTATGAGTCTTTGTTTGTTTGTTATAGGGATAACAATACCATAGAAGAGATATCAGGAGACTGTAGTGATGGACAGGTTGTTTTAAAGAATATAGAAAACCCTCAAGCTGTCTATTGGTCTGCTGAAACATGTACTTTGTGCACAAGCAGCCATTATTATAACATAGAAGATAACTTTATCAAACTGTTCAAACTGTCTAGTCTAAATAATGAATGACAGAATTTTTATTAGAGAGAGAGAGAGAGAGAGAGAAAGAGAGGGAGAGAGGGAGAGAGAGAGAGAGAGATATTATCACATATTAAATGCAAAATTTATATTCAAATCCATTGAATGCATTGTCATGATTGTGTTGTTTTATATAACTTAATTTTAAATACACGAAATAAATTCTCACAGAAAATATATATAATCTTAAAGCTAAATATGTTTAAAAAAACGAAGAAGATGTTGTAACAATTCAATGTTGTTTAACCAAACTGTGATTTTATCACTCAATAAAATCACTGTTTGGCGTTCGGATGCGAGGAATTATATCACGAGGGCATAGCCCGAGTGATATAATAATGCGCATCTCAACGACAAACAGTGATTATACAAGGGATAAAATCACCGATTTGGATATACTATTCTTTTTTTTTAATTCTTTTCTGAATATATATAATTTGAATAAAAGAATGAATAATCTATGTATGGGAAGCTGTGGTTCAGGTCAAGTAAAGTTGGTCTTTTCTTATAGAAACTGCCAGTTTTCTTAATTACAATATATATTCGTATAGTGTGTGGAATTCTTATCATGGCATATCAAATCTGATTAAAATCAGCTCCAAGTTAACGCTACACAATAGGATTTGACTGCCACAAATAGGTGGTCATGTTCTTGGAACTTTCAAACAGCCGATCATTGGCGAACTTCTACAACTTTGACAACGATGATGTTTCTAATTCTAACCGCTGGAAAACCAATACCAAGTAGGAAATTTCCCCAATTACTTCAAATAATTGTTTCTCTAACAAAAATCAACAATTTATTTCACTTGCACAGACAGTTATATTTTGATATGCATCTAATGTCTGTCTGTCAAGGACGGTTTGATTGCATGACGAAAAGTATCTTTCTCGGGAAGCCAAACCGCAAGGCAAATATGGTGGCAATCAGATCCTCATGAAAAATATAAATTAAGAAGATCTGAACTTGAGTCAGATAGTGTTTGGACTACAGTTCAGAGAATTACATAAAATCTGTCAAAATCGGCTTCATATTAAATGTGAAAACAGTAATTATTCCCTAGAATAAAAGAGCCAGGAAAAGATCCGTAAAATTTCTTTGATAATAGCAATAAATGAGTTTAATACTCCTGAACTTAAATGTGATCATGATTTTCTGGCAAGACATTTTTAAGTTGGGAATTTTATAAACCTGACAATCATTATACAATTCATATATTTGAAACATGTTATGAATATTTAAGTTAAAGTATAACACTTTTCAACAGTTTTAAGACAGTGTTCAAATGGTAAAGGTTTCTCCAATCAAGAGGTTCAAGTTTCACCCTCTGTTACTCAAAATACAAGAAGATAAGATCAGCCTGCTGGTGGTATTGATTCTAGTCATGGAACCAGTGTAGACCAATATAAGATCAGTCTGCAGGCGGAAAATGCTTTAACTAATGCGACCAGTGTAGACCACGCTAAGATCAGCCTGCTGATGGGAACTGATTCTAGTCGTGTGACCAGTGCAGACCAAGATAAGATCAGCCTGCTGGTGGCAGCTGGTTTCAGTCATGCGACAAGTGTAGACCAAGATAAGATAAGCCTGCTGGTAACAGCTGATTCTAGTCATGGAACCAGTGTAGACCAATATAAGATCAACCTGCTGGCAAAAACTGCTTTTACTCATGCAACCATAGGTCAGCCTGCTGGTGGCAATTGATTCCAGTCGTGCGACCAGTGTAGACTAAGATAAGACCATCATGCTAGTGGAAACTGATTTTTCCTTTATAAAAATAGGAAATGTGCTCCCTTTCATTTAAATTTACCCATTATCATTTTCAAAAATTAAAAGAAAATTATTTTTAAGCTTCAATTTAATGGTTTGCCTGGCTATTTGCTGATGAAAGAGACTTGCCTTTTTAAACATTAGCTTTAAGTGTTGTGTATTTATTTACAACTTTAATGAGTATACATGATGTAATAACTTGGAAGCATTTATCAGTATAAGCTGAAAAATTCTTTTTAACCTTAGACCCAGTACACTATTAGCATTACTATCTCATTTAAAACATTTTTTAGATGAAAAATGTTCTGGTGATTTTATACAAGCATCTTGACAATTCAGCCAATGATGATTTACCAAGATTTAAATCTTTGATAATATGTATTCTCTATCTTTCTCTCATATGTTTACCTTACGTTATTATTTTTTTATAATTCAAATTTATTTATCAATGCCCTCAAAACATGAACACTGCATGCGGTACTAACACTTGTCTCTAAATTGAAATAACTTTTTGACAAATATTCTAAATAAAGAAGGGGCATAACTCTAAGAAGTATGTCCCTTGTAAAAAAAACTGCACCTTGTCACGATAGGCAAGTATCCAAGTTTCATGTTGACAACTTTAAGAATGTTTAGATATTTATACATTAAACAACGACAACAACGCAGCGACCATAATAGCTGGACTTTCTCTCTAAAAATGATATATGTGTCAATATATTTATAACTGACCTAAAACCGTGATTGAATGCTGCAATTTGCAGGAATAAAATCTCAAGTGCAAAAAAGACCCGAAATGTGCAGCTTCATTTAAGATGTCTATATTTTATCAAAACCATCAATATATCAAGATTATTTTGCCCGAGGTTGTTATGGTAAAATTTTCATTTTCTCCCATGTTAAGGTCTGTTTTTATAACTCATCTTATTATATAACAACATTTATAATACTGTTTTATGATGTCAATAAATCAAAGACAGACGGACGGCGAAGGCAAAAACTGTATGTTTAAAAAATATGGAATACACGATAAAGAAAAAAAAAACAAAATATCTGTGATCTTGGGAGTATTGCTCCCAAATACCACTTTTACAAAATTTGTTTATTTTTTACGTCGATTTTAACACTTTTTGGTCATACTCGGCAGTCAGTTCACCTAACCTGCCTTCCTGGATAACTTACCAGTAATTACCAATTTCTCTCTGGAAGTGACCCATTACTAGTCCCGCATGATTACAGAGTCTGCGAAGAGTGACAGATGAGGATCAACTGTGACAGTCATATAAAATATTTGCCTTGCAAGAAAATTGAAACAGTGACCCCTGGATTACAAAACCGATACGAGCTCTATCAAGCTAAGAATACACCACCAATAGGAGCATCGAAGGTCACACTCACTCCTGAAACAGATGCAGCTGTTAAAACTTGAAATATAGGCGACAAAGATAAATTATTATACTAGTAGTTGATGAATACCATTGTTCGATCCTGTCAACAAAGTGTTTAATATATTGACCAGAAGAACTTAAAATTTATTAATCAAATATCATATTGGTTTGGTTTTAAATCAAGCCAAAACTGTAAAGGTTCTCAATCTAGCTTTACTCATGTCTGGAAAAGTTCATTACTGGGCGAAGATAATCTCATATGTGTTACGTTTTTGGAGAGGTTCATCACATGAAAGAAGACACTGTCCCTAACAAATTCAAACGCGCAGTGGTAGAGACTTTATATATAGATTAAGACTTTGTTTATTTATAAACATAACTCTTATTATATATGTACTTTGAATACTGATGACAGTTATTTCAAAATGTTTAGAAAAGTTTGAAACTTTTAGCAATTTCTATAACAAAAGGCTACGATCCTTAACCCATAGCCAACTTATATGCATACTGTAACCCAATTTAGGAAATGTGAAAAAGTTACAGCTTAGAAAGTCTCTGTTATTTAACAGACATGAATATTGTATGTAAACAGGAATAAAAATATGATTTACCTATTTTAAGTGGGGTTTTATCCGTTTAATAATGATTTCGTGTATGCGCCATTTGCTTTTAAGAGCTGGCTCTCATATAAGCAATTTGGAAGTATTCTTTTTAAAAATTCAAACAATAATTTTTGCAGCTGATATAAAAGTTAAAACTCTTAAACAAAATTCTTTGTAATTAAGATAAAAACCTTCAAAAATGTTTGACTTGTCTTTTTTGGCTTCATTACTGTCGTATTTCGAAAACAAGAATGCTTCCGCAACAGGAGGCAACATGTAAATTTTGTCCTTCCTTGTCAAGGCACAAATCTGCAGCCAAAGAAAACATCATATCCACTGGCATCCATGGACTGAAATGTCCATTCGACTAGGTACCAAAGAATGATGAATCCAATTATGACTAAAATACTCAAGAGATGAAAATGCATGCAATATCAAATTCATTAGAGGAATTACAATGATTCAAGTGAGATCTAATTGCTTATAGTGACATACATGTATAATTAGATTTAAAAAAATGAAGAAATTGATTGGATTTTATTTTATCAATTTGTACAATGTGGTCTACTTAATTGTTGTTTTGTGCAGTACAAATTGATTATCTTACAAAAGGGAGGTAACTTGGTATTACTTTTCTTTGCTAAGAAATTTTACTTAACACATTGAAATACAAAAGACCTTGATTTTTGACCTTGACAACGACCTTGGTGAAATTGAAGATTCAGAGAAAATTTGACTTATAATTTAAATTTAACAAAAAGTGCAGGCTGGCACTGCTCTATACTGGTTGTAAAAGAAGTTCATTTTTGGTCCAAGAAGATAAAGGGGTTACATAAAGCAAATTATAACTATTCTCAAAAGGTCATGTAGCTTATTATATCTATTTCCAACTTTTGTTGTATAACAGATGATAATGTGATTGCTTTAATACTTGACATGTTTACGGTGGCATACTAGTGCCATTTGCAAATTTATTTTTTGTTTAGTTTTTGATACTTTTTTTTTTGCGTACATATTTGTTTTAGTTTTGCGTACATATTTTATTTTAGTTTTAATTACATATTTTTGCCAATCAAAACAGCCTTCACATCTCATAACAGCCCATATTTGAGGAAAAAAACACGGTAACAATAGTAGCACAGTGGTTTGGTCACATTTCGGCCCATATTTGGAATCGGCCTAGTCGTTTTCGGCTGGGCAAGTCTGGTTTCGGCTAAAAGGCAGAACCTTTTCGGCCCACTTTTTAAATTATAATTATGTATTTTATATAATTATTGTTTTTTTATTATTATATACAATTATATTAGTGTCTGTTGATTGGTGAGCAGTTATTATTTCATGGATATGCACCATGGGGCATTGACTTTAAACCAAGCCGACCTCTGGTACAATATTCACACTGTATGGATATGCACCACTCAGCCCCACACCCTGAGAATAGCGACCTCTGGTACCAAGCCGACCTCTGGTACAATATTCACCCTGCGGGGGGATACTCAGATAATAACATTCCTGCCTTATGCCCCGGAACAGCGCAAACGTCAAAACACGATTCCTTTTTAACCCGCACTCCCCCGGGGCGAGGTAGGTGATTAAAAATGACTGGTGTATTACAATAATAAAACTTGGATCAATTGTTTAGCACATCCAGATAATGTGCAGAACTTATATGCCAGGTGTGCCGACTCAAGGTCGGGGTTACACATACACATCAAAGAATTGTGACTTGGGTTTCATGCCCGCTCCTTATCTTCTAAACCCCATGAAGGATTTTCATGCACATTGAGTCAAACGTTAACCACATCGAGACCATATGAAGAACCTTTCTTTGCGTCACCGCGGACCAAAAACTGATTTTTTTAGATTTTTTATGCCTCCAAAAATGAAAATTTTGGTATTTGCTAATGCCGTTTGCAAATGGGGTACTTAAATTTACAGAAGTGTATGAAAATGGTCTTTTACAAATGGCGTAACTATCCAAACCTCTACTTTGCAAATGGCGTCGTGTAAAAATATGTACAAACAAGATAAAATGTGTACGAAAAACTAAAATAAAATATGTTTGCAAAACTTAAATAAAATATGTATGCAAAACTAAAATAGATATGTACGAAAAACTAAAGTAAAATATGTATGCAAAACTAAAATAAAATATGTATGCAAAACTAAAAAAAAATATGTATGCAAAACAAAAAAATATGTATTCAAAACTAAAATAAAATATGTATGCAAAACTAAAAAAAAACGTGTATGCAAAACAAACAAAAAACAAAAAATGTACGAAAAAAAATAAGAAGATCTATTAAAAAAATAATAAAAAAATTGGCATATGTCACTTTTATGCCACCGTACATGTTGCTGTGGAAAATATCTCACATTTAAAAATGATAACAAATTTCAGATATAAAAAGCTATTTTGCACTGAAAAGTATTGTATCAAGCAAAGACATACAGAAAATTAGTATTTACTTATAAAACAGCAAACACTCTGAAGATAGGCTATCTGGCGGCAAATTTATAGGACCTAAATAAAATCTTAATTTGAGATTTTCATCTTCAGCATAAATAATTGTTTGTGAATAAGCTCCCTTAGTGTAAACCCTACCGCCAACTCAAATCCCCTAGTTACTCGGCAGACACAAAACACACCACACCCTCGGTCTGTAAGACAAAGCATTTTTTAAATTATGTATTAGACAAATATGAAGTAACCTTGTCCTTTGATAAACTTAACATTTAAATCAAAGGTATCATGAGCTAGTCGTGACTATTCCCCTAACCAAACCTTAGGGCTGTAGGTCAAAGCATTCTCAAGTTATCGGTTGGATGTCAAGGCCAATTATTTGAATAGATTATTTCAAACTTGTTATCTCATAGTCATAACTAATGTCTGTCCCAAATATAAAGACTATAGGCCAAAGATTTTTTCTCATCTAATGCTCTGATAAGCTTTTAGTGTTCAAGGTCTCTGTAACCATGAACTTTGATCTCACAATCAATTGAAGCCATTTTAGCATGATCAGCTAACATTGGAGAGAAAAAAAAAGGTTTTAGGAAGCACATTATCTCTGTGGCAAGTCCAATTTTGACCCCAAGCCAGAATTCTGGCTCAAGTCCGTTATATATGAAAGAGGCTCTTTTTACTATATACATGTAGGGAAAATAGTAAGATACATTATCCCCTGGGACAATAATATTTTGATCCTTTGGCCTTAATTTGAACAATCTTGGTAGAGGTTTACATTTTGATATTGCATTTCAAATATGTATGTACTTGCTAAGAATATTTTCCCGGACAGAGTCTTTCTGCGAACAGAAACTGTTTGACTATTTATACAAGGAAGAATTGAATATAGGTAGGGTTTCCATTATCCATTCTAAAATTACAAACTGAAATCAGGAAATCTCATTGCATGTCTAATTCCTAAATAATCGAAAGGATTTTCAGAAACAAACTTTCTTCTTAAAAAGTACATTTTACAAAACAGTTAAATCATTATGTTTTGTCACGGACCTTAATTGTCAATAAAGGTCCGTGGTTTTGTCCGTAGTGGCATCATCGATGGAATGAGAATGAGAATTTGCACTAAAATTACTGTCATTATTTATCAAAAATATTTTTTATGTCGGAAAGTAGCTTATATAGCTTATGTTTATATGTTTTTGTAACCGACTATAAATTAAGATTATCTTATCTTAAAGATTATCTTATCTTATCAAGCTTTGAGCAGATTCAAAACTCTGAAATAGCCTATGGAAGCAAAAACATGATTACTTCAGCAGAGTATCATTTTAAAGACAGTTTTTGTATGTCTAAAGTGTGAACATTGTATCCCTGTTGTAGAAGGGCTACATTTTTCGGTTAAGGCATAAGAACTTCAGCCACCCCAAACCAAAATTGTAAGCTTGCTACAAGATCGTATGAAGCATGCATGAAAGACGCTGAAAAAAGCTTGCGCAAGCTTGCATTTGGAACCTAAACGAGCTTAAATACGCTAGCTGCAAGTATGCAATTGTAAGCTTACTGCTTGCACAAGCTCACATTTATGTAATCTGCAAGCTTGCAGCGAGCTTATTAGATTGCCGCACACTTGCAAGCTTGCATTTAGCGCAAGCTCGTATTAATTAACCTGCAAGCTTGCAGCGAGCTTATTGATTACTGCACGCTTGCAAGCTTGCATTTAGAACCAAAACACGTTTACAAGCTCAGCTTTGTACGCTTGCAAGCTTAACCTTGTACGCTTGCAAGCTTAGCCTGGTACACTTGCAAGTCAACTAGTTCGCAGATTTGCAAGCCCACCTTTGTTAAACTAGTTCACAGCTGCAATCTTATTAAATCGAAGCTGCAATCTTGAGCTAGCTTAACAATTAGTGACCCAAATATTAATTCAAGTATGATGTGCTCGGCCCAGAAATGGAACAGAATTACCACACAGATTCCGCCCGGAATAACAGTAATCTGAACAATCTGGGCTGAATCTAGGCACAGAATCTGGGCACAGAACCTGGGCTTAATCTAGGCGCGGAATCTGGGCTTAATCTAGGTGCGGAATCTGGGCGCAATCTAGGCATTGAATCTGGGCTTATTCTAAGCACGGAATCAGGGCACGGAATCATTGAGAAAAATCTATTAACAATATTTTTTTAAGTTTTAATATAATTTAGGATGTACATTTTTTCATCTATCTTGCATGACCATAAGAGGCTAAACAATTGCATTTTAACTTTAAAATATGCATCTAAAATAGTTTGTATTTAATACTTCTGTTAAAGTTAATGGGTAAACATATATATATATATATGTTTATATGATTACTCTCTAGAATCACATCTAATTGTATTTAATATTCCAACTTAAGCCATAAAAGATTATCACATTTTGTTTTTCTTCACAAATTATAAATATCCTTATATCTACCAACATTCAATAGTGTCACAAACAGTTTTCTTAATGTGCAAGTTTGTGTAGGTACTGCTGCTTCCTTTGATCACCTTGTTTTCAATTATTATGTTGTCTGTCACAAACCAAAATTTCTTTCAAAATCATTTTCAAACTGATTACATGACTATTAAAACCACAATTTCTCTTCACTATGTCAGCTACAGTCCTTTGCAAGTTTCCTAGGGTCACTTCTTGAGGTTGTGTTCACCTTTAAGGACAAAAATAACAGTTAATTTAAAAAGAATGGAAACAAGTTCTGTTCTATAGTAAAATGCAATTGTGTTTCATTTAAACATCTCATCCTGTGTTGAAATACTGTACTCAAGCAAATGCATATACAAAAGTACTTAAACAACATCATTTCACTGTATATAAAGTTAAGTCACCTGAGTGATGTAAAATAATTGCCTTTTATGAGTACTTAAGTAATTACACTTTTGATGACATAATTGATTCCTTTTCTGCAGAGAAACATGTACTCTAAAAAATGGTTCGTCCAGATATTTAAACATGCAGCTTTTTAGACTCCAAGGTAGAGAAATATTGCTGACTGCATGACTTGAAACACTTGGTAAATTTCACTGTCTGCAATGCTCCCAGCCTGAAATTGTCATTATTTTCTCATAATCTAATTGTATGTATATCACCTGATTTTGTTATATAACCACAATACATTTTGTTTAAAATAACAGTTTTCTACATTTACATACATGTATTTTGTTTTTCTGCACAAATCTATCTTTCAGATATTTACCTGAAACTTTTTACTTTGATTCCTTTGTAATATAATCCTGCCTCAGGTTATTCTGAGTTCAATTACTGTTGGTTAACAACCAAACATTTCCAGAATCTTGTCACTCATAGATAAATGTTTTCTTTGAAAATTCCAAAATATGTAAACTATAACATTTAAAACAAGATGATATATCAAAATTGCTGAACATGTCTGGTTTTGCACTTCATGTATTTACCAAATGTCTGAGTATAAATGGACTGGTCCATCATAATGTAAAACAGGGATAATCCCCAAAAATCAAAGCACCCATCATTTTATTTTTAGATTTGTTAAAAGGTATAAACATTTCAAATGATAAAAGAATGTAGAATTTGAAAATCATAAGAATTTTTGAAAGAGATTCACAGTTGCAATGTTCTTGTATTAAAATGTATAATGCTCAGACTCCCTAAATAATCACATGGAACAGCCTGGTCAGTATACAAGAATCCTCTATGAATAGATTAGTCATGCATAGATAGAGGAAATTATGTAACACAGGTGGTGTCCATTAGTTTTATCTGATTTGTATCTAATCCTCTATGAATAGATTAGTCATGCATAGATAGAGGAAATTATGTAACACAGGTGGTGTCCATTAGTTTTATCTGATTTGTATCTAATCCTCTATGAATAGATTAGTCATGCATAGATAGAGGAAATTATGTAACACAGGTGGTGTCCATTAGTTTTATCTGATTTGTATCTAATCCTCTATGAATAGATTAGTCATGCATAGATAGAGGAAATTATGTAACACAGGTGGTGTCCATTAGTTTTATCTGATTTGTGGTGAAATCTTAGCAGATGCAGTATTTATTTATTCTAATTATAAGATGTTATCAAGCATACTGGTTATTATATTTCACACTTTTTTAACATGTATTAAAAAGGATAATTATTATATAAATTATGTGTTAATTGTACACATACATTTGGCATATTAAATTGTAATTTCATGTATGTCTACAAGCTTGCAAGAATTTACTATTTTACATGTATGTGGCATAAAATCATACAGATTGAAGTTAATAATAATAATAGCATTCTTATTTCAATGTTGTATAATAAATAACTTGAATATTTCTATGTATTTTGACATTTCTGTACAGGAAAATGTAACAATAAACTGTTGGAATGGCCATTATGCTTATAAGCTTGCAAGTATGTCATCTTGTTTGTTTAAAGCTCGCAGGCGCATGCTTCATACCAGCAGTCAAGCTTATTTTTACGATCTTCTTAGATTGCTGCAAGCATGTAACTGCAAGCTTATATTTATTGCTAGCTTGCGCAAACTTCTAATGTAATGGGTGCAAACTTAATAAGCTTGCAAGGTCTAATGCGAGGTTGTGGTCAGCTTGTGGCGAACTTGTTGCAAGCTTGCATTTTGGTTTGGGTACCATTTCATCCTGCATGGTCGTAAGAGGCCACTTAATGGGTTCGAATAATTGGAGTCTATGCATCTCTGAGCTCTAGCAGTTGAGATAGTTTTACTGTCCTGTCCTTCCTAATTAATAAACTTCCATTGAAAATTCAAAGGGCTTGACTGCACAAGAACTAGATCAATGACTGCAAAATTCTGTTGGCTCCTATAAGATACATGTAAACGTCCATGCTTGGACGAAAGCTGTCCTGTTAACTCAAAAGGTAGAGCGTTTGACGGTGAACTAGTTCTATAGGTCAATTTCGTTGTGACTGATTATGAAATTCTTTATTTAGTCATTCACACAGTACCTCTACCTTGGTATGTAAAGAAGTTATCAGATCTTGTGAAAATCAAGGCAACTAATACTGATAAACTGCTCGACAGCATGCCAAGAAAATATAAGGTGGCTGAACTCTGCTCTGAAAAAATCCAATGTGCCTTACTGCTGTGATCCTGGCTGAAAACTACCATATATCAAAACTACAAACACCATACCACATATCACATGAAGATAACTTGATATTGACAAATACAATGGTAAGAAGCATTTTCCTCACATTATGGAAAAAACCTCACTTTCCTCATATGATGAAAAAAAAAGACAACTCTTTAACTCACATCAGTTATCAGTTTAATAATGGAATAATTTCACTAAAGACAAAACATTCAATATGAGTACTCCAAATACAATACCTACATGTGTAAACATTTAAAATACAAATGACCTTTGACATCTGACCTTATCCTTTAAATCATTGTGAAATTTAATGAGATTCAGTAATTATTTACCTAATAATAGAAAATATTGGCTGGCCTGTCTCTATTTTTGTTTTATACTTTATGAAAATGCTAATCATTTTATACATAAAGTCAAAAGATCATCTAGCCTATTACATCTATCACAATATTATAAATTTATGTAACAGATAAACAATGTTACTTGCATTTAGATTTGAAATATGGCTGTGAAAACGTCAATTATGAACATAATAAATAATTGAAATTATGTTGCTCAACAGTTAAAACTCTCAAAGGCAAATCTGCACAGAAAAAAGTATAAATCTTGAATGTACACTTAATGTTGTTGTTGTTTTCATTTAGACAGAACATGTAATGATGTACATGTATGTTAGACTTCAAGCATAATGAAATATTTGAGCTTTGATAAAATTTCATTATTCAAAAAGAAAAACAAATTTTGTGCCAAATATATGACTTCTAATACCTTTCAGATTCTTAAATTCCATTTATTCTCATATTACCGGCTTTCTTAATAAATTGTTAAATCTTGATACAGATACAAGATTGGGTTTTACTTCATCTCAAAGAATTTGAACATTATTTTTTTTTTGGGGACGTGTTTCAAACTCAGTTCACCAGTAGAATACGAAGACACTTAGCGGTACTTTCTTTTTTTTAAATTTTATCTTTTGTTAACTTCAAGATTAAAAAGAAACATTGTGGTATTTCAGCCAAAAAACTAAATATTCAAACTCATCAACTGTATAAATTTGACAAAGAGATGTCAAAATTTAATAAATTTCAATCGCATATTCCAGGGAAAAGATTTCCCAAAAATTAACAAAAATATCCCAAAAATCACAGGGGACCCAAAAGAAATTTTTAAAAACTTTTTTAAATAATTTTGTTCAAAAGAGACCCAAAAAAATACCCAAAAAGATTAACAAAAAAAAGGCAGGAAAAACTGGGGATTTTCTAAAAAATATCAAAATAAATAACTAGAAAGCCAGGAAAGCTTTCAAGATTGTTAAACCAAATAAGAGGCCCAAATTACCAAAAGAAATAATTAAATGTCTGAAGAAAATTTCAAAATTACAAAAATAAATAAATATTCAAGAGGTGTGGGGAAGAGCTCAAAATTACCCAAATAACTGGAGGGACAGGAAGATCACCAAAACAAATACAACTGTTGATGGACTGAACACATTAATATTGTTTCATGAAGTGAAAAACGAAAGCATACAGTCTATAAATAACTGATTAACATTTATTAACACATAGCTATGACATATACATGTATTATAATTGACATGAATTGAATCATGTATGGCATTTTAACTATATATAAAACATCATGGGGGGGTTTATCACAGAATAAAATAAAAGGGAAAAAATGAAAACATTAAATCCTTTCTGAAAAAAATGTTTGAGGCCAGATGAGTGGAAAATAACAAAAAACATGACATACAATTATGTCAATATAAACAAAAACATATACAAACATGTTTGGTGATAATTCTAAAATAGCCATAATACAATACTCCCTATTAAATAGAAATTCTTCACATTTGTCTACCTAACAAAGTCTAAGTACATGTGCAAATATTGGCTTTCACAAAGAAATCCTATTAGAAACATCCCAATCATTCTTGTTAACTTATTTTCTGATTTAGTTCTTCAATATATTTCTATTATTTAACATATTCATGCCACGTTTGTTGTAACAATAAAAAGCTTTCAAAATAGCAGACGTTATGGTAAAACTTATCAGCAAAGTGGATTTTTACATTTGTAAAGATTTTTTTTGTATTATGAAATTAACAATTATGAATAAATAAAAATAACACATTTGAGTGAATACAATCTTTTAAATAAAACAGACTATTTTAATAACTAACGTCACAAATGAAAAACCTTTATTGAACAGAAACAAAGCTAATACCACTTAATTATGATACATCCCCTTGATAAAATTCAAAAATAAACTTTCAATTATGAAAAACTAGATCAAACATATCAACTTGAGTAAAACGTACTGAGGTGGGCAGCGATATAAAAACAAAACTAGGTTTTATCTATCACAGTTCTACAGATATACAATACATCGTATAAAATTCAAGTCAAATTTCGGTATCATTTCTCCATGTCCGCTGAATATACATGCATGTAGGAAAGAAGCTTGTACGATTTAAAGCTTGTACCAATTTATATATTTCGTAATGACTTGTTTTGTTGTAAACATGACATATTGGCAATCTTCTTCACTTTAAGTTTTGTTTCACAAGAACATTTTACAATTTAGCTGTACCTTTCATGGATAACTGAACCGGGTTTTAAACTTAAAAACCCAAAATATAACTACATTTCCCTTGCACTTTTATCTCAAAAATTTTATTTTCTTCCTTTTATTTTTTATTAAAAAAGAAGATTTTTCATATGAAAAAAAGCCAATTTTTAAATTAATTTGGGAAAATTTTTTTTCCAAATTTAAATTTCCATAATTTTCATTACCCCTTTTTAATACCAAAACCCCCTTTAAATTTAAATTAATTTTAAACTGTTTAAATACAAAATTTTAACTTTTTTTAAGGTTCCCAAAAATTTACCCTTAAAAAATTTCTCTTTTTTTCGGATTTTATGAAAAATCAACCCAAAATAAACCCGTTTATTTTTTTACTATTTAATTACAGAACTCTGAAAAAATAAACCCCAGTAGTTTTAACATAAATTGAAGGTAGATAACCCTTAAATGGGAAAGTTTAATGTATTTAAAAAATAATTAAGCAAACATCAAAAAGATTCACAAAAAAAATTTTTATGAAAAAAGCCCTTACGTGCCAATTTTTCAATTTTTCTGGAAACTTTAGGGACTTCCCGTTTTTTACAACATATTAAAGCCTTTTTTTCTGTTTCATTGCCCTACAACAAAGGGCACCAAATATTACATTGGTTTTTTGTTTACAAAAAAGATCAAAAAATTTTACCTGTAATAATTCCTTTGGGAAAACAAAGGGAAGCACAAAAATATTTGTACATTAAGGGCATTAAATTTTAACAAACAACACTTTAAAATTGCAAAAATATTTAAATTTTAAAAAAAAACACTGTGTTTCAAACTTTTAACAATTTTTAAAAAATAAAAATGTGAAAAAACTAATAAGTATTTTGGGAAAACAATGTGCACTAGAGGTAATAAAAAGTTTTGTGTATTAAAAGAAATTAAAATGTGTACACTTGCTGGCTATGTTACAATATACAATGTGTTAATACCAAGGTAACCATTTTGAACAGTTCCCACATTTGTGTACACCAGGTAACCATGTTGTAATAAAATTACACTGTGTATATACCAGCTAACCATGTTGTATGACGTGTAACTGTGTTTACCATTTAGCCAAGTACTACACTGTGTACACCAGGTAACCATGTTGGTATAACATCACATGGTGTTATAACAGGGAACCATGTTGTATAACATTACACTATGTACATCTGGTGACTATTTAATACGTAATTACACTGTTACACCAGGTAACTATGTTGTGTAAACATTACACTGTGTTACCAGGTAAGCATTTACCCAGTATTTAACACTGTGTACATCGGGTAACTATGTTTTGTAAAACATTACACTGTTTTAACCCGGAAAACATGTTGGTTTTAAAAAATTACTTGTGTATACCAGGTTTAACTTTTAAACAAAAATGATTAAAACAAAAACATTTTGAAAAGTAAAGTCCATTTTGCCCATTCCACTTTACTTTTTATAAATCACCCATAATACCTTTTATTTTTGAGCAATGAAATTATGCCCAAAACGTAAAGAAAAAGTTCCAGCCCCTTACCCCTATGTTTAGCAGGGCCCAAAAATTTTTTTACAGTATCCAACAGTATTTTTAAATATCATCTAGAATCACCAAAAAGGCCCCGCCTAAATTAAAAGAAATTACACGGGGCAAAAGGGATTAAAGGGGGCTTTTAAGGGGGAAAACAAGGGGAAAAAAAACAGGGGGAAAAGCAAGGGGAACAAAAACAAAAAAACGGGGGGGCAGTTCACCCAAAATTAAACATGGGTTTCAGTTTTAAAAGTGGGGGGGAACAAACAAAAAACCAAAATTTACAAAAAAAAACCATTCCCCCAACCCCCCAAAGGAACGGGAAAAAGAAAAAAAGGCAAGGGGGGAAACCAAGGGGAAAAAATTTTCAAATTTTTTTTTAACAAAGCCGGTCATTTTAAACTTTTTTGAAAAGCTGTTTCATTTTTGCTTAATTTTTATTACAATTTTTTTTTTTTTTACAAAAGTAAACCATCCTTCTCATTATTTACAATAGGTAAACATATCTTTTAAAATACTTCACTGTGCACAACCGGTTGATATATTTCTCGGCATTACACTGTGTTCACCAAGATTTTTAAATACTACAGCACTGTGCTGAAAACATAATGTGGTAATCATACTGTTCAAGTATTACAATGTGTAAAATTAAGTTGCCACAAAATACAGTATTGCAGCATGTGCATCAGATTATTTTATTCAACATCACCACACTATGTACATAAGCTTAGCTTATAATTAAAAAGACACTGTACAACAGCTTGCATATTTTGTAGTAACACACTGTGTATTTTTTTATATTCCTGTTTAAACAATTTTCATACATGAAAAATTCATTACATTTCAAACAATAATTTCATTTTTACACATTTTTAAACTCTCATTTTAGTGATTGCTTACAAAATACTTTTTGTCTATATATTACATTTGATTGGGAATTTGATTTTAACGGAACCACTCTCAACTTTTACATTATAAACCGTGAATTAAAATATCACCAAATTTATAAATAACTACTAAATTACATTTATACTACAATATTACACATTCCTTAACTTCCTTAATGTGGAACAGGTAGATCTTACAAATCATCTTGTCCTCTTTACCTTGCTGTTATGTTCTGTTCCTTTTGTTTATTTACCATTAATGACTTTAACTAATCCTAAACATAATATATGCATCATAACTATATTGTGTGGTCAAGGACAAATTTACAAAATACATAAAAAATAATGTAGAAAAAATATTTTACAGTAAAATTGCATTTGATGCTGAGTATAAAGAAATATAACTTTCAAAGCAAAGTATGATCTAAATCACAGTGTCTCCATTTATGTCTATCACAAGTCAGTTACCGACTGGCCAGACTGTTAATGTTTATCAAAAGCTGGACACCTTAATGTTTATCACAAACCAGGTACCAACTTATCGGTTTGTTCAAATTTATAACAAGCAGGGTACAAACTTATCGGTCTTAATATTCATAACAAGCCATATAAAATCTCACCTGTCATTCTGGTAACACCACCTAAAGCTGCTGCTGCACCAACCATGGCATATAGTCCTAGTGTTATTGGACAATCTGACTGACACATATCTTTGAACAATGGACAATCTTTGTTAGCTCTGTAATTAATAGATTTGTAAATAACAAAACCTATCATAAATTAACATCCTTAACTTATTATCAGAGTTTGAAAGTAAAACACAAGTCAATTAAAGTCAATTGAATTAAATCAGAAGTTAACAATGGGGCATATGTCTCTAGAATCATAGGTCTTGGCCAGTGACCAATAATATTGATTCCAAAGACATTTGAAGTTGCAAGCAAATATTTTAAGAGTTGAATAAGATATGAAGTTGCAAGCAAATGTTGCATAAATCAACATCATTTCTACAATAGAATTGAAGGGTTCATTTCACCTCGGACAAATTGACAATGGATCAATTGTTAGTGACCAACAGACGAACTGACAGAAGCAAGGCCATTCCTATAATTTCCTCCCCGGCTTTGCGGAAGGATATTAATAAATTGACAACTCACATGACTAGTTGTTCCATCCCAATACCAATCAATCTTCCCATGATATTACCAACTGCGATACTAGGTTTAAACAATCCTGATGGTACCTAGAATATGCAACAACATACGTCATAACTTTCAATGACAATGCCTATGTCTTATCTAATGCAAGCATTGCACCAATGTGCTTACAGATACAACAAAGTGGGCTGACACACACTTCATGCCTCCAACACATGAAATAGATAATCATGAGGAATAACATTATAAAATTATGGTTTGTTATAAAGAATGACTAAAATATTTCATACAAAATATTAATGTATGTTGGATACAAGGTATAGTGCTATAGTGGATTAGAGTTTGTAAAATTGCAGCAATTTTTTCTGTTCTTTTTTGAAATCTTGAAAAACGGTTGTTACACTATCTTATATGGAAATGTAGTTGCGTCCGAGGTATCTCCCCTTTACCAAAATTCTTTGACTAGCTTTATTCATGTGTATGATCATATGACATTTTTTTTTTGTAGCTTTTTTTTGTTTTTGTTTTTTGCTTGTCTTTTTGTTGTTGTTTTTGTTTATTTTAATTGAAATTGAAAATATTTTTTTATTGGTAATTTAATCAAAATGCTCTAAGATAAACATGTAAACCATTAATATATAATATATATGGCTCCCACTATCACTATATTGATTTACAGATTTACACCTATTATCATATCTCAAAGTTTGCGTCCTTAAAAATGACATACATCATGTGACATGTTTGATATAATATTATCAGTAGATGTACCACTCTATAAGCTGTCATTATCACATGTTACTGAAATATAAATATACATGTATCAAAATTTGAATGTAAAATGTATATATGTAATTAAAGAATGTTACCAATGTATACTGTTGTAACAGATAGCTTAAAAACACCATACATTTTCATTCCAAAGGTAAATCACCCTAACACTATAAAATATAATGTACTGCCGTAACCCTTAATTTCCTAGAACTAAAAGCAATTAGCCTTTGTCACCAGTATAGAGCCAGGCCAGCCTATACATACATGTTGTCCAACCAGGCTCTATACTGTTTACTGCAGACCAACTTTAAAATTTACATCTTGACATCCGTCTAAAATTGATAATGGACAGCTGGTCAAGTTTATTGATAAAGTTCATCAGATAAAATAATATCATAATGACTATGTAACTATAAAACTTGTTATCTGAAAGTAGTATTGAACTGTGTGAGTTTAAATCTAATTTTCTTTTTCAACAACACAACAATTAAAAACTGTTTAGATAAATTTTGGAAACAGTTAAAGGTAGGCCATTTTATATTCAGTTGTATGATAATCTAAATATGTTACATTATTATATTTTATATTTAACACTTTTATCTGTATGAAAACTGTATGAAAACTACATCTTCTTCAACTTCAGGAAAAAAACTACCAAAACATGACAAAAAGTTCAAATATTTGCAGTCCAATTAAATGAATATGTCATCAGAACTGATACAAAAACCTAAAATTGAACAGTGACAATTTAGTAACGCAATTATTTCAAAGAAAAAAATCTACCAGAATATATCATTCATGAGATTTTATCAAAATAGAACAAATAAATTATAGGCATAACAGCCCAATTTACAGCTGAACATCTAAATAAGAATATGGAATTATATAACTTTCAAGAGCAAACTCCAAGTATATATAAAACTACTGATGACTTTAAAAACTTAAATACTTTCTTCTATCCAAAATCATTTTTAAATCAAAAAGCTCTTCTTCTGCATCTTATACTAAAGGGTTGTTATTTTGGTATCATGTAAAAACAATTTTGGAAGAAAGGCATTTTACAAGATCTGCATTTCTAACTTTGACTAATAATTAAATTCCTGTTGTTCAAAATGGTTTTCGTTCCAGGAAAATCATGGCTGTCCCGGGTAGAAAAGCCACCAAACAATTTTCATCTTCAACAATTTCTTTGGGTTCTGATGAAGATCTCAAACTATACTGCCAGCCATGCGATCGCGATGGACCTAGACTTCCTGCTCATGGTTATTGTACAAATTGTTCAGAGCATTTGTGTGAAACATGCTATACTGTCCACAGAAGACACACATTGTCAAGACACCATACTTTACTAGACAAAACCAACATGCCTCAGACTCTGTCACCTGTAACTCAAAGGCAACCAGATAATTTCACAAAACCATGTCCTAAACACAACATTGAGATGATTAAGTTTTACTGCCATGATCATAAAGCTCTACTTTGCAGTGTCTGTGTTACACTTGATCATACAGCAACATCTTGCAATGTCAACTATATACCGGACATTTCAGGCCAGACCATCAATAGCACAGAATATCATCATATATTAAAAGATTTGAACGACATGACTGAGAGATCAAGCAATATACTTCAAGACATGAAGAAAATGAACGAGGTATCAAACAAGTCTTTGACAGGATTATTGACAGACATATCGAAATTCCGAACAAAAATCAACCAAAGACTGGATGAAATGGAAAGACAAGTCAAAAAGGCTGCAAAAGTCATCCAAGAGGACAATAGCAAGAATATGAAGACTGTAGAAACAGCATGTGGAGATGTATTTAAATCATTAAAGTTATCCTCTGATGTAATTAAACATCTCAACACTTCCAAGCAAGCCAATGATTTGTTCATGGAACTTAAACGTACAGAACAGATGATAAAAGAATATGAACAGAGTGTTTCTAAGCTCTCAGAATTTGAAGTCAAAAAATATAATTTTGAACCAAATGAGGTAATATCAAATCTTCTTGAAAAAGAAAAGTCACTGGGAACAATGAAAGGTAAAAAATTATCTCCTGCTTTGAAGTTAAGGCAATGTTCACAAATGGATAATATCTGTATAAAAACATCACAAAATAGATATGATTGCTGGGTAACAGGAATGACTCTCCCTACTCCCGATCTTCTTATCATCACTGATTATATTAATTGTGCCATAAAAATGGTTGACATCAGTAAGAAGTCTGTACTAGCTCATCACAACTTTGATAGTGATCCTTGTAATGTCACATCAGTTTCAAAAAATGAGGTTGCTGTCACGTTACCATTCTATCAAACTATTCAGTTCTTTTCTGTTTCTAGAAATGATCTCAAGAAGAAGCACACTCTAAAGGTTGATGGAAAATGTTATGGTATAAGCTGTCATAAAGATAAGATGGTGGTGTCATATAGCAAACCAGCTAAAGTTCAAATCCTTCTTATCAATGGCACTATATTACAAACAATAAAAAATGAAAATATTTTCAAAATTCCGCAAAATATTACAACAGGTGACAATTGTATCTTTGTATCTGATGTTGCATTAAAAACAGTTACCAAGTTAAACTGGCAATGTGAGGTGACAGGTAAATATGTTTGTACAGCCAGTCCTCGTGGTTTGACAATGTCAAACGATGGGACTGTTTTTGTTTGTTTTTGGGATAACAATACCATAGAAGAGATATCAGGAGACAGTACTGAAGGACTGGATGTTGTAAAGAATATACAAAACCCTCTAGCTGTTTATTGGTCTGCTGAAACATGTAAATTGTACACAAACAGCTGTTTTTTAACAGAAAAGAACTTTATCAAACTCTTCAAACTGTCTAAATAATGACAGAAATCTTTCTCTTCAAAGACAGATATAATATTAACAATTGTATGGGGATTAACTTTTGTATGATGCTTATTATTGGTACTTTTGAACTATTAAGAACTGGTGACGGTTTTATTTACAGTACCTCTGTAAACAATAAACTATTTCTCACTGGAGTCAATTACAATATTAAAGTTGCAATCATGCGGGTTGGTAAAGCACAAACACCCTTGGTAAGCTTATATCAAGCTTATAACAAACAGAGTGCCACCAACATTTAACATACTTGAAAACAAGTATTTTCAGCTATCTAACATAAAATTGAACTGTGACAGTTATCTTATTGTGACAGTTATTTTTTTAATGTTTTGCTGTTGTTTTTTTGTTTGTTTGTTTTTTGTTTGTTTTTGCTTCACAAACAAACTGGTATATCTTTTTACTTCTAGACTGGTGGCATACACAAACCATTGTCACAATAAACATTCAGATAATAAACTAATATCTAACACAAAATCAATCTGATGAAAATCAGCTCCGAATTAATGCTAAGCATAGGATCTGACAAGCAACAACTGGATGTCACCTTCTCATGGCCTTTCAAACAGCCATTCATTGACAAGCTTTCACAGTTTGAAAGTGATGCAGTTTCTAATTTTAACTGCTTGGAAACCAATATAAAGTATGTTATTTCATGATTTTTAGAAGAAAGATGTGTTGTCCATATAACGAGCAGGAAAAACCGGCAAAACAATTCGCCAAAAAGGTTGAAAAAAAACAACTTTTTGGTTTTTTTAAAAATTTTAAAAATAAAATCAAATTTTGGCATAATTTCGTTGCTCAACTTACTCAAACTTCCCCCAGTAAACCGGCTGAAAGCTTTATATTATCTTAAAAAACCATTTAACAATTTTCAATATTATGAATATATAGAGTAACTATAGCCATTAGCAAGGTGATTAAAACCCTCACCAGCAACTTTTACTCTTTTTTTTAAATAAAAATTTGAACTCAACATATAATTGATAAAGTATCAACTGTGTACATCGAATTATTTCAATTAATTGCAATCCCAACCAGGATCTTCATATAAACTTGTTATTTACTAAATCTGAGTGTAATATCTCATTCCCAGCTGAAAACCATTGACCATGATCCCAGGGGGTCCAAATTTATGCAAAATTTCAGTGAAATATCTTATTCCTAACTTTAGTTATTGTGCGAACACCATTTTTCTATTTTAAGTAATGGTTATCTTGACCTTGAATCCAGGTGGTCCAAATGCAATACCCATAGGGGTCTTCATATAAGCTTGCTTCAAAAAAGTTTGATTACAATATCTCATTCCACACTCCAGTAATTGTCAGGAAACCATTTTTCTTTTGGTAACGGTGACCTTTACCTTAACAAAAGGGGGTCTTCATATAAGCTTGCTATAAACCAAATTTGATTACAATACCTAATTCCTAACTTAAGTTATTGTCTAGAAACCATTATTTTTTTGTAACCTTGACCTTGATCCAAGGGGATCCAAATAAAATACTAACAAGGGTTTCCACATTAGGTTGATATATACCAAGTTTGATTAAAATATCTCATTCCAAACTCTAGTTATCGTCCGGAAACCATGATGTGGACCCATCGACCAACCGACAAGAAGACTCCTATATACCCCCCTAAACTTCGGTAGTGGGGGTTTAATAAATAGAAACTGCAATCAATCATCTTTACATACTGATCAACCATTGTACACCTTTATTTATATACATGAATATTGTCAAATGTTTTACTATAAATAAATTAATGTTTAACAATCATATATAAATTATATAATAAATATTTCACTCTTTAACTGTGTGCGTCATTCATTTGAATTATAAAAATATATGTACAATCAACCAAGGATTTTATTATGTGCCTCAATCTTGCTCTGTAAAAATTGAGGCTTTGTGTTTAAAATTACTTCAAACAATTATTTTCGCTAACTAAAATCAACAATTTGTTTTACTCCGAGAGACAGCCATATTTTGATACTTTGTCTAATGACATTCTGTAAAGGACAGTTTGATTGCATGGTTATCAATAGCTTTCTTTGGAATCCGAATCTTAATGAAGGTGAATCAAATACGGTGTCAATCAGATCTACACGCAAGAAATAACTTAGGTAGATCTGAACTCTATCAATATTGTGTCTGCGCATAACATAATATCTGTCACAATCTTTCCTTCATACCAAACGTGAACAAAGTAATCATTCCCTTGAATAAAAGAGCAAGGAAAAGTTGTCATATTGCCCTCTTCACACCATCCCCTGCATATGTACTTGACATGTACAAATTTGGATATCTAATATAATTCAACCCGGACACTCGAAACTGTAAAATATGAAAATATACTAAGAATTAAAGTGAAAATCAATATTTCGTAAAATTCTTGAGATAAAAGCCTTTAAATGCTTTCCATTTTAGGTCATTTTACACAAACAAGAGGACCATGATGAACCTGAAATCGCTCACCTGAATATAAAAACTCTCCATGACAAGGAACAAGTAATATTGTAAACTATAAAACAAAAGTAGATATAAAATCTAAATCTTAAACTGATATCACAAATTTGTATCTGAAATAGTGCATGTGTAAAAGCATTACTAGTTGCTATTGCTAGGGAAAGACAACAGTTTCAAAAGATGTGTGCATATTAGGAAAATCAATGACCCCCTGGTGGGCCCAACTTTGACCCCAGGAACACAATTATTATTTATTTATTGTAACACAAACTTGGTAGACACCCACAAGAAGATGTTTCACGCTAAATATCTAAGCTCTAGCTCTTTGAGTTTTACTAAAATCATATAAGGAAATTCAGTAACCCCTGGGGCGGAGACAATTTTGACTCCATGGCTTTTGTTTGAACATATTTGGTAGACACTCACCAGAATATATTTCATGCGAAGCATCTTAGCTCTTGCTCTTTCGGTTAATTTTAAATAAAAAAGATTTTTAAGTGTTAAATCTATACATATAAGGAAAATCAATAACCTCTGCGGCGGGGCCAATTTGACCCCAGGGCTTTTATTTGAACAAACTTGACAGACACTCACAAGATGTTTCATGCTAAATATCTAAGCTCTAGCTCTTTTGGTTTTTAAAAGAAGATTTTTTAAGTTTATAAAACATACAAATAAGGAAAACCAATGACCTTCCCCGGGCAGGCCAATTTTGACCCCAGGGCTTTAATTTGAACAAACTTGGTAGACACTCACTAGAAAATGTTTCAGGCCAAACAAAGCTCTTTGAGGTTTTAAAGATGATTTTTAAGTTTTTACCTAATACATATAAGGAAAATCAATGAGCCCTTTGGGCGGGCGAATTTTGACCCCAGGCCTTTTATTTGAACAAATTTTGTAGACACACACTAGAATATGTTTCACGCCAAATATTTAAGCTCTAGCTCTTTAGATTTTTTGAAAGAAGTTTTTTCTTTCGGTTGCCGTAGAATATATCTTTGGAACATAACTGATATAGAGACTCATGAGAAATGTATAGAGTAAGATTACTCACTTCAACCATGGGATATTTTCCGAACACAGAAATCTGCCTAAAGTTAGGAATAAGGAATAGGAAACTTCAGAGTTATGTGCCAGACAAAGTTCAATTTGTAAAAGAGAACAAAGGGTAATAACACAAAATTTAGGCAAGGCAGAGTTATGGTTCTTTTGATTTGTACTTCTACCCAATATGATCTATCTACAAAGTTTCATATTGATATCTCTTATGGTTTCAGAGTTATGTCTCGGAAAATGTTAAAGACGTAAAAATGAACAAAGGGTAATAACTCAAAAATAAGGCGAGGCAGAGTTATGGGTTTTTTTCCACTGCACTTCTATCTAATGAGATCTATCTACCTTCAAAGTATCTTAAAGGTTCAGAGTTATGTCCCGGACAAAGTTTTAAGTGTAAAACTGAAAAAAGGGCAATAACTCCTATATTAGGCAAAGCAGAGTTCTGATGCATTGCACAACTACGCAATGAGATCAATCAACCTTCAAAGTTTCATATTAATATCTCTTATAGTTTCAAAGGATAACGTTCAAAGTGTAAAAATGAACAAAGGGCAATGACTCCAATATAAGGCAGGGCAGAGTAATGATTTTTTGTGCACTGCACTTCAACCCAATGCGGTTTATCTACCTACAAAGTTTCTAATTGATATCTCTTATGGTTTTAGAGTAATGTCCCAGACAAAGTTCAAAACGTAAAAAATGAACAAAGGGCAATAATTCAAAAATTAGGCAAGGCAGAATTGCGGTTCTTTTGCACTGCATTTCTGCCTAAAGAGATCTATTTACCTACATAGATTCATGTTTCATCTCTTATAGTTTCAGATCTATGTCCCAAACAATGTTTAAAGTGTAAAAATGAACAAAGGGCATTAACTCCAAAATTAAGCAAGGCTAAGATACGGATCTTGTGTTCTGCATATCAATTCAATAAGATCTATCTACCTCCAAAGTTTCATGTTGATACCTCTTGTTGTTTCAGAGTTAAATCCCGGGCAAGAAAAGGAGAGACGGACGGACGAAGCCGCGAATATATGCTCAACTTTATATCACCGCCTCCGTGGTCGAGGGTTTAGAATCGATGACTTCTAATCCAGTTACCTCTCTGGCGTGGGTTCGAACCCCGGGAGATGCTTTGGTAGTTTAGCGCGGAGGAAGGTAGTCTAGTACTGGTGTAACTCTCCAGGAACGATGGTTAGGAAACTACCCGCCTATATGACTGAAAAATTGTTGGAAAAAGGCGTAAAATGAATCAAACAAACAAACTTTATATCAATTCTTTTGTTTTACTCCCTCGTTAATTAATTCCTCTTGGAAATTCAAAGGGTTGACTACTCAAGAATGAAAATCAATAACAGCCAATTCACTTTGGCTCCTATAAGCTAATGTTCATGCTTGGACACAACGTACCACATGAAGCCTTCAGGTTAGCTCAATAAGTAGAGCGTTTTACGTTGAACTAGGCAACCAACGTTCTATTTCTAGATGCTTCATGTCACTTTCGGTGAGACTGATCATTGAATCCTTTCTGTGGTCATTTACACTGTACCTTTGCTCTGGTATGTACAGAAGTTCCGTGTGAAAGTGAAGGCAACTAGTACTGATAAAACTACTCTACAGCTAGTCCTATCAATATGGCGTAGCTTTGAGATACTTTGCTTTAAGACTTGAACGGCATAAACTATAACAAACCTCTAACGTCTGATATATTGGGACTACACGACAAGCTGCCCTGGAAATATGCAATGACTGAACTGTGATCATGTAAATTTAATATGGCTTAGTGACGTGATCTGGACTGAAAACTATCAACACCACCATTTCACACCATGTACCACGTGACGAAAACTTCATATTGACATACATAATGGACAAAAGCATTTTCCTAACATAATGGAAAGAAAAGACAACTCTTTTCTATCATGATTGGAAGCAAAAACGGACAGGTATTAAACCCGGCGCCTCATCCACTTTTCACAATAAATCTTAGGGAAAACACAGCTGCACTTCTTTTTTTTATTTCTTATCAGTTATAAAAGTTTGGTATCAAATGAAAGATTACTTTATAGGCTTTCTAGCAATGACTTCAAAATAAATGAATTAAGTAGAAGTTTTAAAAAATTATTTTTTTAAAAAGGTTTTACATTTTTTTTCCCAAAAAAACCCTCTAAATTTAATTTCCCGGTAAAAAAAAAAACATTTAAAACCTTCATTACATCATAAAAGGGAAAAACTTTTTCCCTTACGTAATGGAAAAAAAAGAAAAAACTCCCTTCTATCATAAATTGGTTTGTTTGGGGACAGCGTTTTCCTTTCTTCATGGAAAGAAAAACAATTTTTCCATTTTACATGATGGAGAAAAGAACTTTTTCCCAAATTTTTGGTTTGTAAGAAAAACAAGCCCTCCAAAAAAAAATTTTTTTGGGGGGTAGCAAAAAACTCTGCTCTTTTTTAAAATTAAATGTCCCCTTACTGCTTTTGGATCCAGATTTAAAAAATTACAAAAAACCCCCACAACATCCCAAATAAATATTTTTTTATATTGACATATACAATGAAAAGAAACATTTTCCTACATAATGGAAAGAAAAGACAACTCTTTAACTCACATCAGTTATCAGTTTAATAATGGAATAATTTCACTAAAAGACAAAACATTCAATATGAGTACTCCAAATACAATACCTACATGTGTAAACATTTAAAATACAAATGACCTTTGATATTTGACCTTCACATCTGACCTTATCTTTGTAATTAATGTGAAATTTAATGAGATTCAGAGGTAATTTACAATATAATTGAAAATTCACAGACAATATTGGCTGCCCTGTCTCTAAACTTGTGGAAAATACTCATCACTTGTTAGTTCCAGCAGGTTATGGGTTATACATGTAATTGTTACTAATTCATAAGGTAAAATGGTCATCTAGTTTATCATAACTGTCAAAATATTATAAATGGATGTAATAGATCAAACAATGGTGCTTGCATTTAGATTTGAAATATGGCTGTGAAAACGTCAATTATGAACATAATAAATAATTCAAATAAGGTATTTCAACAGGTAAAGCCTTCAAAGGCAGAAAATTAAAAATAAATCTTAAATGTATTTCTTTTGACAAAAACACACATGTCTGACTTTTAAGCCTTAAAAAGAAAATAAACCCGTGACAATTTTTAAGTTAAAATTTCTTTTGAAGAAAAGTTTAAACACCAGGCCTTTAAAAAAAATCGTTTTTGAAAATAGAAACAGAATGTTTAAGTTCTGTCTGAAGCATAAATAATGAGTTGTATGTTTGGGAATATTCCTTTATCAAATCTATGTCTTGCCATTATTTTTCCTAACAATGTGCGAGTATTAACCTCATATATACGTTAACATGTAAAGGTATCCAGTCCATCAACAAATCGTTAAAATTTAGAATTCTTTCAGATGATTTTAATTCATTTATTTTTTCTAAAAAAACCTTTAATCGGTGATACAGATACAAACTTTTTTGGTTGACAGTGTTTCACCATTTCACCAATAGATACAGGAACATTTAGCATACTTTTTATTTAAAAATTATTTTTTGGTATTCAACCACTGTACAAATTTGACCAAAAGATGTCAAAATTGATAATAAATTCAATCACAGAAGTTCCAGGGAAGATGTCAAAATATACAGAATCACAGGGGATCAAAGTAATATCTCAAAATAAGTTTATCACAAGAGACACAGAAAATATCTAAAGATTAACAAAATAAACAGAATTACAATGGAATACATGTATCTCAAAATTATCCAAATGAATAACTAGAACCCCAGGGAAGATTTCAAAATTACTAAAATATATAGAGGCGCAAATTACCCAAAGATATCAGTAAGAGCCTGAAGAAAATGTCAAAATTACAAAAATAAATAATTAAGAGGACAGGGGAAGATATCAAAATTACCAAAATAACTTGAGTGAAAGGGAAGATGTCAAAATTACCAAAAACATGTTGATGGACTGAACACATTGATATTGTTTTATGAAGTGTAAAACGAAAGCATACAGTCTATAAATAACTGATTAACATTTATTAACATATAGCTATGACATATACATGTATGTATATATTGACATGAATTGATCATGTATGGCATTTTACTATATATATAAAACATCATGGGGGTTTTATCACAGAATATATATAATAAAGGAAAAAATGTAAAACATAAATCTTTCTGAATAAATGTTTGAGGAAGATGAGTGGAAAATAACAAAAACATTGACATACATATATACAGATATAAATAAACAACATATACAACATGTTGGTGATAATTCTACATAGCCATACAATACTCCCTATTAAATAGAAATTCTTCACATTTGTCTACCTAACAAAGTCTAAATACATGTACAAATATTGACTTTCACATAAAATCCTGTTAATTGTTTGCAAGCATTCTTTTAAACTTATTTTTTTATTTAGTTTGTCAATATATTTCTATCATTTAACATATTAATTTCACGGTTTATTGTGACGATAAAAACTTTTTTAAATAGCAGATGTTATGCTAAGACTCAGCAGTAAAGTCAATCTTTACATTTTATTATTGTTAAGAACAATTAATTTAAAAATCAAACATTTTTAGCGAATATATTCTTCATAAAACAGTATTTTAATAACTTATGTCATAAATTAAAATGTTAACAAAAACAGAAACAAAGGTAATATCACTTAAAGATAATACATCCGCTCGATAAAATTTAAAAATAAACTTTAAATTATGAAAAACTAGACCAAAAATATCAACTTGAGTAAAACATACTGAGGTGAGCAGCGATATAAAACAAATACAGGGTTTTACTTATCACAGTTTTACAGATATACAATATCATTATGTGTAATACAAATCACATCTTAGTATCATTTTTTCCCATTGCCGCCAAATATATGTAGGAAATAAGCTTCCAACATTCAATTTATTTCATAAATGACTTGTTTTGTTGCAAACATGGCATATTAGCAATCTTCTCGCTTGGTGATTTGTTACAACAGAACTTATACAATTTAGGTATAACTTTAATGTGTAACTGAAAGGTTTAATTTCAAATTGGCAAAGCTTACATTTCTTCGCACCTTTATCTCAGAATTTTACTCTCTTTCTTTTGAATATCAACATCCTAAATATGAATAAATCATTCTTTAATTTGATCTCATTTTTTTCAATTTCATAATTCCCTTACATATAATACAACTTAAATGTTATAATTTCAAACTGTACCCACAAACTATCAATTTTAGTCTCAACAAATTAAAAAATATCTGTGTCAAATTTCACAACATTCTACAAATTAGAGTGATTGTTTCATAATTCAACTATATAAGTAAAGAACTCTGATAAATAAAACCCAGTAGTATAACATAACTTGAAGGTAGATAAATATTCAATGGAATGCTAAATGTAATTTACAGTCACGTCATGATTCTGACACACACAAAAATTATCATTTCACATGATCATGATTTTATGACAAAGCCTTACAGTGCCATCCTCTCAATTTCTCTGGGAACTTTTGGCACAACAGTGTACAACAGGTTTACAAGCTTTATTGGTGTTACACTGTGTACATTTGGTGCCTTGTTAAATATATACTGTGTATACCATGTAACCATTTTGCACAGTACCACATTGTGTACACCAGATAACCATGTTGTATACCATTACACTATGAATACCAGGGAACAATGTTGTATGACATTGTACTGTGTACACAGCTAACTATTATGCACAGTATTACACTGTGTACACCTGATAACCATGTTGTATAACATTACACTGTGTACACCAGATGACCACGTTGTATAACATTACACTGTGTATACCTGGTAAGCATACAGTTCATATGATTCAAGCAATACACTGTGAACAGTAGGTGACCGTATGCCATATCCACTTCACTTTGTATCAATCACTATTATACTATATTTCTCAGCACTGAACTGTGCACAACAGGTAAATAAACAGTTTCAGCATTGAAATATGTACAGCAGGTCAAAATAATTTACAGTATGCAGCATGTATATTTCACGATATGATCTAGAATTATCCCATAAGCTCAGCCTATAATTACAAAATTACACTGTGTACAAAAAGGTATAACAGTATACAGTATAACACTGGCTACAACAGCTAACCAAATTTTACATCATTACTTCATTCCTACAAGTGTAACTGGTAATACAGAGCAAACCATAAGACTGTACATAGAAGATTGCAAATTTTCATAACAATGCACTGTGTACATTGTAAACTATGAACAGCAGGTTATCATATGCTTAATCATTACACATTCTGTACAACAGAAAACCATCCTTCTCATCATTTACACTGTGTTGAAAACAGGTAATCATACAGTTCAAGTATTACAATGTGTAAAATTAAGTTGCCACAATTTACAGTATTGCAGCATGTGCATCAGATTACTTTATTCAATATCACCACACTATGTACATAAGCTTAACTTATAATTAAAGAAAGACACTGTGTACAACAGGTTTGATATTTTGTGGTAACACACACAGTGTACTTTTTTAAAATATATTCCTGTTTTAACAATTTTCATACATGATAAATTCATTACATTTCAAACAATAATTCCATTTTTTACACATTTTTAAGTGATAACTTACAAAATATTTGCTGTCTATATCTTACATTTGATTATTTGAATTATACTGAACCACTCACTACTATTACATTTTAAATTGTGAATTTGAATATCACCAACTTAATAAATAAATTGCATTTTATACTAGAGTCCTTAAAACACCAATATGACATGTTCCTTAATTTCATAAAAGAAATAGAAAGACTGGATTCGGTAGATCTAATAAAACATCCTGTCTTTCATACCAAGGTGTTGATGTGTTGTTCCTTTTGTTGATTTAGCATTAATTCCTTGAACTAAGTAACAAAAACCTATCATCCAAGGTTGTGCTTTACATATTTTCTATTCATACTGATAATTCTTTTAGATCATCCAAATCTTCACACAATTAGATAGTTCTCTTCCATTTACAAGAGGGCCATGATGGCCCTGAGGTCGCTCACCTGTATATAGGCCCCCGGAGCGGGGCCAGTTTAAACCCCAGGGCTTTTATTTGAACAAACTTGGAAGATACCCATTAGAAGATGTTTCATGATGTTAAGTTTTTACTACACACATATAATGAAAAACAATGACCTTCTCCCCCCCCCCTGCCCCGCCAGGGCCAATTTTAACCCAAGGGCTTTTATTTGAACAAACTTGGTAGACACCCATTAGAAGATGTTTCATGCTAAACATCTAAGCTCTAACTCATTGGGTTTTTTAAAAGAAGATTTTTTAAGTTTTTACTACACATATATAACATATATAGTTAAAAACAATGACACCCCCTGGGGCGTGGCCAGTTTTGACCCCAGGGCTTTTATTTGAACAAACTTGGTAGACACTCACTAGAAGATGTTTCATGCCAAATATCTAAGCTCTAGCTCTTTGGGTTCTTTAAAAGAAGATATTTAAAGTTTTTCTTTCGGTTGCCATGGCAACCAGAGTTCTGCATGGAATTAAATTCTTTGAACAATTTTTAAAGGTGACCACCAAAGGAACATTCCTGTGAAGTTTGGATGAAATTGGCTTAGTGGTTTATGAGGAGATGTCATTTAAAGTAAAAGTTTATGGCCGGACGCCGGACGAAAAGCAATCACAAAAGCTCACCCTGTCACTTTGTGACAGGTGAGCTAAAAATAACATAGTTCAAATAACATTTTGAAATCAAGAAAGTGAAAACTTTCCTTTTGTAAAACTTTATCTTAGTATATAATAAATTTTGGCTTAAAAATTAAAGAAATATTAATTATATATGGGTGTTCACATCTCATATTAAAGTATACAACTTGTTACAGTAATCTCATTCCAACAAACTTAACTATCAATCAAAGAAAATTGCATGGAAATACATTATCTCTAGGCATATAGTAATTTCATAGCAAACACAAGCACTTGTTAGCTAACAATATTGATCAAATATAAAACAATAATAAAACATATCATCATCACTGTATTCAATAATTATTATTGTTTCCACTCCACTATTTCTATGCAATATAACTGGTTTTGCATCAGGCTCCTCACTTTACAATACCCTTAATACATTTTACGCTGCATCCCTAAAATTTCCAGCATGACTGACAACACAGGCATAAGAACCATGGCAACAATAAAGTACAATAGCAACAATAGTAAATTAAGTAACTGTTCTTTGTCTTAATCTAGCATATCATTACTCATGTTCCTAGTAAAATTCGTCTATTTTTCTGTTTAACACTTATTTAATATAAGCAGGTAAACTTTATCTTCAGCTGCTTCACCAGACAACAAAAATCAGATTTCTTTTTAGATAAAATTCAATTTTTTAACATTTAATTTTTTTTTATTTCTGTTACAATATTAAAGCTATTCATCATCCGAACCTTACATTGCTTAATTCTTTACATGAATGGCAATGAATTCAAACCATGATAAGTTACCATTCACAACAATTTCAAAACATGATAGGTTTTCAAGACAACAAAATCAAAACATGTTCAGTTTCTATGACAACAAATTCTAAGCATGTGTGGTTTCCATGACAACAAAAATAAAACTTTGTTCATAGACAATATCAACGTCAGTTATAATCTGACAATGACTGTTCACCTTGTGATCAGTGTTTTTATTGATGATCACAAGATAGTGTACTGTCTGCTTGTTTCTATAACAACAATGTTTCCATGACAACAATGATAAGAAATGATCAGTTGAACAAGATGGAGTCTGGGTCCTGATTCTGCAGCTGAATTATGTGACGTAATACATCTTTTTTAGTTATTATGCCAAGAAGTCGCCTGAAATCAAGGAGAATACAAAAATTCAAGTATTATATTTGTGTTTAATGGAACATACAAATGTATATAAAGAAATGTGCATTAAAAACTTACTTTTCTGTCTATCAACATTGAATCATTTCAAAAGTGTGGTGTTAAAGAAAACTCAAAAATATGAGGTTCTACTCATACAAACCTTAAAATTTGTAACTTACCCATTAACAGTAACTAAAGTCTGTCTGAGGCCAAGTTTTCTGAACATTTCTACGACTGTCTCCATGGGAGTTTGATCTGTTATTGTAACAGGAGCCTGAAAAACACAAAAACGTTTGAACTGAAAAAACAACACTGATTTCATGACTTTTCAACTTTTTATTTCTTATCAATACTAATTAACAAGAGGGCCATGATGGCCCTGAGTCGCTCACCAGAAACAACTGCTTTTCAGTGTTGGAATGTCAATATATTCTCATATTAAACTTGAGCATAGAATATGTTTAAACAATATTTTGAAGAAATGCCATGACCTGGGGCATTTAAAGTTTAGCTTAAACAGGGCTAATCAAATTAATATGAGCAAACTTGATAAAAGACTACCTAAGAATGCTACACAGTTTGGTGATCATCTATCAATTATTTCAGTAGGAAATGATGTTCAAAGGTTTTTCTTATTTTTAGCTTAAGTGGCCCCTAAAAGGGGCTAATCAAATTAATATAAGCAAACTTGATAAAAGACTACCCAAGAATGATAAAGACAAAGTTTGGTGATCATTCATCAATTAGTTCTGTAGAAATAGACACTTAAAGGTATTTCTTTTTTTAGCTTTTGCGGGGATAATCAAATTAATGTGAGCAAACTTGATAAAAGATTACCAAAGAATGCTACAGACAAAGTTTGGTGATCATACATCAAAAAGTTCTGTAGAAAAAGACATTTAAAGGTATTTCTATTTTTAGCTTTTGCAGCCCCTAAAAGGGGCCAATCAAAATAATATGAGCAAACTTGATAAAAGACTACCCAACAATGCTACAGACAAAGTTTGGTGATCATCCATCAATTAGTTCTCTAGAAATAGACATTTAATGGTATTTCTTTTTTTAGCTTGAGTGGCCCCTAAAAGGGCCAATCAAATTAATATGAGCAAACTTGATAAAACATTACCCAAGAATGCTACAGACAAAGTTTGGTGATCATCTATCAATTAGTTCTGTAGGAGAAGATGTTTAAAGATTTTTCTATTTTTAGCCCTAGAGACCCCTAAAAGGGGCCAATCAAATAAATATGAGCAAACTTGATAAAAGACTACCTAAGAATGCTACAGACAAAGTTTGGTGATCATCCATCCATTAGTTCTGTAGAAATAGACATTTAAAGGTTTTTCTATTTTTAGGCCCCTAAAAGGGGCCAATCAAATTCATATGAGTAAACTTGATAAAAGACTACCCAAGAATGCTGCAGACAAAGTTTGGTGATCATCCATCCATCAGTTCTGTAGAAGAAGATGTTTAAAGGTTTTTTTCTATTTTTAGCCCTAGAGACCCCTAAAATAGGCCAATCAAATTAATATGAGCAAACTTGATAAAAGACTACCCAAGAATGTTACAGACAAAGTTTGGTGATCATCCATCAATCAGTTCTGTAGAAGAAGATGTTTAAAGGTTTTTCTATTTTTAGCTCTGCTGACCCCTTAAAGGGGCCAATTGGTATGACATGAGCAAATTCAAGTGTGACTGTCACAAGGATGCTACAGACCAAATTTAAAGTAAATCTGCCCAGTAGTTTCAGAGAAGAAGACGATTGTTGACGCATGACGACGGACGCCGGAGCATCCCCCTTTGATACTAATAGCTCACCCTGAGCCTGCGGCTCTGGTGAGCTAATAATGCGAATGTGTAAAGTAATTTTTCTTTAAGTCGTAGATAAATTTAGTCATTAAACTTACCAGATCTAATATTTTTCGGAGTTTTAAAGGAGCAGGTCCTACTGTATTACTAGGGATCTGATTAGAGAAGTAAACTATTGAATCACTGACCACACCCTCCACATTCTTACGTGCATTTGCTGAAAATAAGTTATATAACAGATATGTAGTGACAAGTATATATAGGTAATTTATAGTATTATACTTGTGTATATAGAAGTTTTAGATTTGAAGTATCAAGTACAATATCATAAGTTCAATATATCATACCAAAGTTTAAAATATCATACCAAAAATAAAATATTATACCAAAGTTTAAAATATCATACCAAAAATAAATATTATACCAAAGTTTGTAAGATAATACCAAAACTTAATAGTTCATACCTAAAGGGCCATATCACAAGTCTGAAGCATCATTATGATAAGGTTTAAGAGAATCATGAGTATAGTATAGTAGTATAGTGAGGAGACATATTAAATCAAAGAAACCTTACTCAGTGATTTAAACAGAGTTGGTCTGATTAAAAATCAATTGAAATTGAACAAAACAATAAAATGTTTATTATTTACCTATAGCTAATTGTAGATCTCTTCTGGTAACAAAGCCTACCAGATATTGGGAATCAAGGGAGACCACCACAGGGAAACCATTGTGTTCTGTCTCCTTCAACAATGTTTCTGAAAACAGAGAAACTTTATTTCAATAGGCACAACTAGAATTTGGTCATTTATTTTCTCTTAAATCTAAAAAGTTGATTTAATGATTATCATTGGTAATTTACAAGAAATGTTCTTTAGAATAGTTTATTTCAAGTCTTCAAAACATTTTTTTCACTATTATAAATTTATCTAAGAAGATTTAAACAGATTGTTCATCATTCCAAAAGTCAAAACAATCTTTTCTAGCACAGATACTAGTCAAGTTTTTTCTGGCTAGATTCTGACCAGTTAGCTACATTAAATAATCTATAATATAAAAATCACTATTTTGGATAATAGATAGTTCTACTGACAGCAACGTACAGGTGAACAGGCTAGCCTGACTATTATTTAATGAAAAGTAAAGTCAAGTCATCCTAGCTGCAAGCATTTAAAAGGTTAACTTACCTATTTCTTCTAGAGACATGCTTTCCTGTGTTATAACACACAGTGGTGGGTCATTTCGTCTGAAAAATTACAAAATTAGATGTATGAATAAATTGTAAGATGCAAGAAAAGAAAATTAAATTATAACCAGCGGGTAACAATAAAATTATTTTGTCTGTGAATATAAACAAAAATTATTAACTTGTTAAGAATTATTACTCGTCCCCCACCCACAACCAGCACACACCCAAATAATCTAGTAAGTGGCCACCCTGATCAGCTATCAACTATAATTCTAAAACATAGCAAACAACTTTACAAGTACAAAGCAATTCCTTACACAAAATAGGCCAGATATAGAAACAATGTCTGTTCCTCATTTTCAACCAACATAAAGTTTGTACCTGCTCTGACCCATCCATTCATCAAAAAAATTTATACTCTGAACTTTGCATAAAAATAGCATATTTTAAGCACTAACCATACTAAAAGGTTTTTGTCTAGCAACCATAACTTTTGAAGAAATCATGTGACTTAAAGACATGTTTTTGGCCTAAATGAAAACAATTTTGTCAGCAATAATTGGGATTTCAATAAAATCACAGAGTCAACATGTTTTTATCATGTTAACAAAGCACTTCATTCAACATTATGTAACATGTTTACTCTTCATTGAGAAAGTTCAAAGGTCAAACTTTCTTTTCTAAATGTTTTTCTAAATGCATGTACATCCTTTTTGTCTAGCTACTGGGTCTGAAACTAGATGACCCATGTATACATATCACTATATCATACAAACATAGCCTTACACTACAGAAAGCTTAACTCTATAAATGTCAGAATCTTGTAGAATTAAATAACAAACAACGAAACAAATGCTGTAACAATTGTGTCAAAATTATAATTATTAACTTAACAAAATGCAATAAAATAAATGTAAGCATAAAATGGTGAGAATAAAATGAACATGAGTAAAATACAAGCAGTTCATCTATGATGTCTATAATGTAAGTAGCTACAACTTAGACTTAAGTTAAAAGATACAAATTACAAATGTATTTTTTCATGATAACATGTACTACATGACTTGATCCCATCATATAACAATGAGAGAATATTATCCATAATATCTCAACTGGAAAAGGTGCAAGCATAATAATTCTATAATATTTTATTTTGATGATGCATACAATTAGGGCAATGGTACACCTTTGGGAGCATATTTCCCCATACATCATAACCATAATTGAACTAGCTATACAATTGTTAATACAAAATCTGAAGCAGGTAAATAAAACATTTGCAGTCTATGAAAACAAATCAATTTTCTAGGCATCATAAAATCATCAATATCAAAAAACAATGCTGCATTCCATGCAGATAGATTCAGTCAGCATTTAACCCTTTTGAATAATCCCTGTGTTTATCAAAAGGACTTGCCTATACCATCAGTTCAAACAATGGAAGACTTACTAAGTCTGACTATCCTGGCAGTCTGACCTGAGTCTCATAATGTAGGTTTGGATTTTATAATATTATCATTTTGATATTGGCTCCCCTTCAATGAACAATGGACAGTTCCTAATTCAATGTTAGGCAAATATATTTTATAAATCAGGTAAGGTAAGGGTTAAAAACTGTTATGTTGAACATTATCATGATTTTTTGTTAGGTAAACTACAGAAAAGCATGCTTAATTATTGTATTGTAACAAGGTGTGCATGACTATTCTAAAGTAGTGCATAATATGTATGGCTATCTTTGTCAAGTCTAGTGATTGAATCATTCAGTAAGGCCCTCTTTGCAAGGTCTAGTGATTAAGTCATTCTGTATGTTTATCTTTGCAAGGTCCAGTGGTTTAGTCAGTCTGTATGGCTATCTTTGCAAGGTCCAGACATTACGTTATTCTGTAGGTCTATCTTTGCCAGGTCCATTCAGTAAGGCCTTCTTTGCCAGGTCTAGTAATTTAGTCATTCTGTCTGGCTATCTTTGCCAGGTCCTTTGATTCAGTCATTCTGTATGGCTTTCTTTGTCAGGTCCATTCAGTAAGGCTCTCTTTGCCAGGTTCAGTGATTAAGTCATTTTGTAAGACTATCTTTTCAAGATCTAGCTATTAAGTCATTCTGTATGGATTTCACTGCCAGGTACAGTAATTCAGTCATTCTGTATGGCTAGGCTATCTTTGCCAGGTCTAGTGATTAAGTCATTATGTATGGCTATTCTTGTGCTTTTCATGGAATAGCACAGAAGTGTCACATTGAAGGTTCCATGATAACCGCCGTATGAACACATCTGCGGATGTTTCTAAATTCAAAATTTTACTATTTCATGTTTAAATGTAGAATTCTGCTTAAGCCGGTGCTAGGGGGCGTGGACGGTAACTTGCACTTTTCAGTACCGTCCATGAACAGGCTCAATCAAACCGAGCCTGCAACATTTTCATTTTTGCCGTGTTGGGCTTTCTTTACGGATTCTGTATTTATCTATTTTATGATCACATCCGCGTTATTTGTGCCGTGTGGCGGCTGTAAAAAGTCTCCCTGTACATTTAATCAATGATGTTATATTTTCGATCCTTGAAGATCGTTCAGCACGCTTTATTTGTTGTGCTTGTGGTATTTTTAGTTTCAACTTTTCGGCATTTTCTAGTTGGGTGGTTCCAATATTCCTACTTGAATAATGTTGAATCACCCTTAGGATATGAGGCCTGCTTTTTAAATTTGTCTTTTGACGTCTTATCTGTGATACGCAGGCTTTATTACCTCTGATCCCCTTTCAAAATTCCATTTTACTTAGTTCTGCCCATTGTTTTCTCGTTTAGGGCACACGCTTTTTATTACTTGGGGACCATACGCCGCTTTTCATGGAATAGCACGGAAGTACGTGTCACATTGAAGGTTCCATGATAACCGCCGTATGAACACATCTGCGGATGTTTCTAAATTCAAAATTTTACTATTTCATGTTTAAATGTTGAATTCTGCTTAAGCCGGTGCTAGGGGGCGTGGACGGTAACTTGCACTTTTCAGTACCGTCCATGAACAGGCTCAATCAAACCGAGCCTGCAACATTTTCATTTTTGCCGTGTTGGGCTTTCTTTAGGGATCCTGTATTTATCTATTTTGTGATCAAATCATTCTGTATGTTGGTTTGATGATTTAGTCATTCTGTTTGATTTGCCAGGTCTAGTGATTAAGTCATTATGTATGGCTATGTATTCAAAGTCCACTTATTCTTTATTGCTATAATAATTTAACGGTCATTTTTATGGTTATGTCATTTATAGTGAGGCCCAGCTTTTACGACTTATAAATATACACCCTAATAATGTACATTTACATGTACATTATATTATATCATAACAACTAAAATAACATATGTGCAAGTAAAAAGCATGCTATTATTTGTCATTTATGAACTGCTTCTTTAAGCATAACTTCTTGTTTGATTAATAACATGCGGCCAAGCTTTTAAATATATAATGGTCAATGACAAGAAATCTGTTGAAAGGTGATCATGACAATGTTCAACAGAAACCCAAAGTATTAAAACACAGCAAAGTTGCTATAAACACAACAAAGTGACATTCACAACTAACTTACACTTCGAGACCATAGCGCCAACATCTTTACAATGAAAACAGTGCAATATATACATAACAGATCTTTGGTTTTTCAACAAATATTATTTTGATTTCCTACTTAATGATTTAAACATATTTATTTTTTTAAATTTGCTACACAAAATTATATTTATGGTACAAATAAAAAGTTTCATCAAACCTAATTATCTAAACAGTTAACTTTTGATGGCCCCAAAATTAATGATCAAAAATGGATGTTGAAAAAGTCCATGGTACAAATTAAGGTGGAAAAAGGTAAAGAAAGTTTATCAAGTTATCAAACTAAATTAAAATATAGCTATCAAATTCTCATAACTTTTAAAGTTGCTTTTTGCAAATGTTATATGGAAAGGAAACAACATACATGTACAATGTACATAATTCCTTAATAAAAAACCTTAAAAAATCAAAACAGTACAATAAAGATAGTTTTCCCTAAAGCAATCTCAAAATAATACAGTAAATGTTCTGATTGGCCAACGTCATTTTATTAAATTCCAATCAGCCAATGGAATGTGAAAATTTTAGACTGGTTGTTAAAACAAGATCGCTCATCTGACCCATCAAACTCATCAAAGCAATTACTTAGACAAGAATCCTGGCCAAGTTTAAAGACAATTAATTAAAAATTGTGATCACTAGAGGGTAAACAAGATTTTTCCCTATTTTTGGGCCCTTTTGACCCAGTTTTTTTTCCCCCGGGGGACCCAAAATTTGATCTTTAAATGAAATCCCTCAAGAAAAAATTCAAAATAAATTTTAGGGTAATTTGGTAAAAACAGTAGCTCTTAGTGTAAACCAAAATTTATCTTTTTTTTAGCTCCCAAAAAGGGGACCACTAGGGGTGTTAACTAAAAAAATGTGGCGGAAAGACGATATGGAAAAAACCCCGGGCAAATTTCGATGGACATTAACGGTTTCCCTTAAAAAAACACACCCCTGAGCTAAACTCAAAAATTGAGCTAAATAAAAAGGGCCCCTGAGGCCCGGATCGCTCACCTGAACCCCAAAAAGCAAAACCAAAATGTTTAAAACAAAACATCTGGGGAAAATTTTGATGCGATTGGAAATCAAACATTTTAATTAGTGTGTTTAAACAAAAAACCTTTCCCGACCAATTTCCAGGAAATTTGGATCAAAACTGCAGCCACTAGAGAGTTAAAAAGATTTTTTATTTTTACCTCCTGTGACCTAGTTTTTGACCGGACATGACCAAATCTTAGCACTTGACCCAGAAAACATCAAAACAACATTCTTGACAAATTTCCAGAATATTTGAATCAAAACTGCAGCCACTAGAGTGTAAACAAGCTTTTTCTATTTTTAGCTCCTGTGACCTAGTTTTTTGACCTGAGATGACCCATCTTCGAACTTGACCTAGAAATCATCAAAACAACCTTCCTGACAAATTTCCAGAATATTTGAATCAATACTGCAGCCACTAGAGTGTTAACAAGCTTTTTCTATTCTTAGCTCCTGTGACCTAGTTTTTTGACCGGAGATACCCATCTTCGAACTTGACCTAGAAATCATCAAAACAACCTTCCTGACAAATTTCAAGAATATTTGGATGAAAACTGCAGCCCAAATGCGTTAACAAGCTTTTCTATTTTTAGCTCCTGTGACTTAATTTTTTGACTGGAGAAGACCCATCTTCCAACTTGACTTAGATATCATCAAAACAACCTTCTTGACAAATTTCAAGAATATTTAGATGAAAACTGCAGCCACTAGAGTGTACACAAGCTTTTTTCTATTTTTAGCTCCTGTGACCTAGTTTTTGACCTGAGATGACCCATCTTCGAACTTGACCTAGAAATCATCAAAACAACCTTTCTGACAAATTTCCAGAATATTTTAATCAAAACTGCAGCCACTAGAGTGTTAACAAGCTTTTTCTATTTTTAGCTCCTGTCACCTAGATTTTGACCGGAGATAACCCATCTTCAAACTTGACCTAAAAATCATCAAAACAACCTTCCTGACAAATTTCCAAAATATTTGGATGAAAACTGCAGCCCCTAGAGTGTTAACAAGCTTTTTCTATTTTTAGCACCTGTGACCAAGTTTTTTTTGACCGGACATGACCCATCTTCGAAACTTGATTTAGATATCATCAAAAACAACATTCTTGACAAATTTCCAGAATATTTAGATGAAAACTGCAGCCACTAGAGTGTTAACAAGCTTTTTCTATTTTTAGCTCCTGTGACCTAGTTTTGACCGGAGATGAACCCATCTTCCAACGTGGCCTAGATATCATCAAAAACAACCTTCCTGACAAATTTCCTAGAATATTTGGATGAAAACTGCAGCCACTAGTTGTTAAACAAGCTTTTTCTATTTTTAGCTCCTGTGACCTAGTTTTTGACCGGAGATGACCCATCATCGAACTTGACCTAGATATTATCTAAGCAACCTTCCTGACAAAATTTCCAGAATATTTGGATGAAAACTGCAGCCCCTAGAGTGTTAACAAGCTTTTTTCTATTTTTAGCTCCTGTGACCCTAGTTTTTGACCGGAGATGACCCATCATCGAACTTGACCCTAGATATCATCAAAAACAACCTTCCTGACCAAAATTTCCAAAAATATTTGGATGAAAACTGAGCCACTAGAGTTGTTAACAAGCTTTTTTATTTTTATTCTCCTTGTGACCTTAGGTTTTTGACCGGACATGATTCCATCTTCAAACTTGGACCTAGATATGAAATTAAACAACCTTTCCTTGACAAAAATTTTCCAGAATATTTGGTATGAAAAACTGCCCAGCCTATAGAGTGTTAACAAACTCTTTCTATTTTTTAGTCCTGTGACCAAAGTTTTTTGACCGGGACATGGACCCCATTCTTCGAACTTGATTTGATATCATCCCAAAAACAACATTCTTGACAAATTTCCAGAATATTTAGATGAAAACT
>NW_026856208.1:0-69531 GCF_026571515.1 Ruditapes philippinarum
CCAAAACATTTCAAGAAAATCAAATTTAAGAAAAATGACTAATAGTTTAAAGCGGCCTTCAGCTTTTCTAAAGGTTAAATTACAGATGCTATTTTAGATGAATCGCTTCATATAATTGTCAAATCAAAAGCATTCAGGTGGAAATTAAGATTTACAGGCGATAAAATACATAAACATTAAGGAAACAACTCAATACCCCTAATACACCGGTCCGATTTCTATATTTAAATTTGTAAATGCGGACGTTTCGTTTCCTGATCTTTTATTTTTAGAAAGGAACGTCATCTACGATTAATAAAAAGTTCTAGGGACGCTGTTGTAAAGAAGGCTTAAAATTGATATGATATACTTTTCCAAGATAAAATTACTGTTTTCCGAGATACAATTACTGAAATAAATACTTAGTTTGAAACATCACAGAATTGTTTTTCAAACAGGAAATAAAAGCTGAAGGCCGCTTTAAGAAAGCTAAAAATATTCACAACACATGTTATATGCTATTAAGGACTGATTTGCAGTCTTTATCACTATATTTCTTTCGTGTGACAATCACAGTATTAAGGACTATTATTACATAATATAAGCTTTGTTTGGTTACTTACTTGCCGTTTATAATTTGTAAATTACTTTCTTTAAATTTTCTTCAAAATTATCTTATTTTCGAATCTGGAGACGTCTGCTTTGAACAGGTTTGTTTGAAATGCAGTATAAAACGGCATTAAAAAATAAAAGATGTTTACTTCATTCAAGTACATTAAGATAATACTTGATAAAAAGCCGTGCAATTTTAATCTATATCTTTTTTCCAAGTCATTTTCCGGACCAGTCTACATGTACGACGGTTCTAATTCAGCGGACGTGCCTCTACAGCCCCTATCAGGAGTTGACAATCTTGACAATGATCATGGGAGATTTGTTATAACCCGGGAGACACAAGATTATTATCGCATACAAACAAAGTCAACTGGGAGGTACGTTAGGGCGGACGAGGGCCCAGAACAGTACGTTACAACACTTTTAAATATCAAAGATGACAGATCGTTATTCAAATTTATTGAAGAATAACCTGTTCATAAAAAATTGTATAGTTTCTGTGCTATAAAAAACAATAAATTTAGAATAAAAAAACTGTTTACTGATACATTACAAATTTGATATAACGTAGTTGCATCTTAATCTGAATTTGTTAGTTAATAAAGAGCTGTTAAGGTGAAAATGGTTTTGAATTTTTCCACTCTAAAATGACATGGCAAACATTTACTGGTTACTTAAGGAACTGATATAATTATATGTGACATGAAAAGTTACTTATATTATTGACATCAATTATTTAAAGTGTATGTGTCAGTGAAATATAAATATTTTAAGATGACGGGCGATATTTTAATAAACTATGAACAATGATAAATGTGTTTTTTTATATATATTCCAGTGTTATATACAAATATTATGTTTAATTATCTTTTTTTTCACTATGGACAATCCTGACTTCACTCAATTAAAAGTAAACTGAATGAACAGTTATTACGTGTGAATGCAAAATGATCAGTAAATGAGTGAAAATATTATTTTAAAAGTTAAATAATTGTTAAGTAAATATTACAACAGTAATATAGACATCATTTACGGATATTTTTATGGAGTTACTTCCGATCTACCGGGTATTTGTTTTGTATACATGAACCGTCCAACATGGGAATTTGTATTTCTACATTAAGTTTTCATGGAACCATTTTTGCTCATGACTGTCACCAACATTGACCAGTGTTTTTATACATAAAATTGTTGCTATTACATGTATTATAGGAAGTAGAATAATTTTATCACAAGTGTTTCACTGAACGTTATCTCAATGAATGTTTAACACTGTTTTATAAACAAATTCAAATATTTTTCTATGATGCAATCAATGTATTTTTATTTTTTTTAAACAGATGATATGTTTGTATAAAATAATAAAGAACAATGTGCCTCATACATTAAAATCTGGAAACAAAGTGATCCCTCGGAAGCATTAATCACAACAAAATTACAAGAGAACTGCAGACTCGGTTTAATTGAGTCTGTACATGAGGGATAATGAATACATGCACCATCCATTAGTCGTGTATTTTATGGTATTAGGATCTATAGAAAATATGATAAAGAATATCAACAAGGAAAGGCGGCGTTCAATGAATGCAACCCCCACACAACCCAGCAACAAGAACCAATGGCAAGGACCCCAAGCAAAAACAGGACAGGGCACGGACAGGCTAATCCTAAAATGATAATTTGTACCTGATTAATAATTCAAAGAAAACAAAGAAATGATTAAATAAAAGGGAATAATTCATAATTGATAAGGAATTCAAAGAAAACAAAGAAATGATTAAATAATAGGCCCACAAAATCAAAGGGCACACGGGGAGGGGGCAGGAGACCAGGGGAGAGGGGGGTTAATTAAAGAATTAAAACTAGGGGCAAAGGTGATAATACCGTAGACGAGAAAATAACAAGTTACACAAGCAAAAGTGTCACCAAAACAGTATGAAACAACATAGACATACAGGTGAGACTTAAAATAAAATTCCATTTGATATAGATCTGCCCATTGTTTTTTATTTTAGGGCACACGCATTGTTTTACTTGGGGACTATATGTCGCTTTTCATTGAATGGCACTTACGTGTCACATTGAAGGTTCCATGATTAGCGCAATATGAACACATCTGCGGATGTTTAGAAATTGTACCATTTCATGTTTTCCGTTGAATTCTGCTTAAGCCGGTGCTAGGGGGCGTGGACGGTAGTTTGCACTTGACAGTACCGTCCATGAACAGGCTCAATCAAACCGAGCCTGCAACATTTTCAATTTTGCCGTGTTGGGCTTTCTTTGGGGATTCTTATTTTCTCTATTGTAAAAGTATATAACTAGAGATGGCAGGTTAAAGTTGTGCTGGACTTGTCTATCGGCAAGTTCATTTGGAAAATAATGTCTAACACTGAAAACAGTTGTTACTGGTTAGCGACTCAGGGCCATCATGACCCTCTTGTTATTTTTTTCTTTTGTGATATTTAGGCTTCATAACCTCAGATCCCCTTTCAAAATTCGATTTTGTTTAGTTCCGCACATTGCTTTCTCGTTTAGGGCACACGCATTCTTTTACTTGGTTACGCCGCTTTTCAGACACTAATGTGTCACATTGAAGGTTCCTTGATAACCGCCATAAGAACACACCTGCGGATGATGTTTCTAAATTTACAATTTCACCATTTTCGTGTTTAAATGTTAAATTTTCTTAAGCTGGTGCTTAAGGGTGTGCACAAGACAATAACGTTTATGAACAGGCTCAATCAAATATGATAAACAAGATCAACAAGGAAAGGCGACCCCCGCCCGACCCAGTAACAAGAGCCAGTGGCAAGGGGCCCAGGAGGACAGAGCCTGCAACATTTTCAATTTTGCCGTTTGGGCTTTCTTTAGGGAATCTGTTGTTCTCTATTTTATACTTTCATGCATGGAGTTTGTTGTTGATTTGATCATATTCGAGTCCGGTAGAACCGGATGATGCGTGGGCTGCACCACGAAACGTTGCTCTCCTTGTTGAGCTTTCCTCTCATACCATATTTTCCTCTCATACCATATCATTTTAACCGCCTCCGTGGTCGAGGGGTTAGAGGCGATGACTTCTAATCCAGTTACCTCTCTGGCATGGGTTCGTTTCCCGGGAGATGCTTTGGTAGTTTAGCGCGTAGGAAGGTAGTCTAGTACTGGTGTAACTCCAGGAACGATAGTTAGGAAACTACCCGACTATATGACTGAAATACTGTTGGGAAAAGGCGTAATATGAAACAAACAAACAATAACTAATTTAAAAAAACTCTTTATTACCTTAAAATCTCAGAATAAGTGCAATCTTGTCAAAGCAAACGTGTAAAGTATCAACAAACACTTTCTTATAAATGTATGAAATTTATATGATCTTAAAGTTAACATTAATTCCCATGAACTATACAATATATCTTTTGAAGTTATATACAATGTAGGTTATTCTTCAATAAATTTGAACAACGATCTGTCATCTTGGATGTTTGAAAGGGTTGTAACGTACTGTTCTATGCCCTCGTCCGCCCTAACGTACCTCCCAGTTGACTTTGTTTTTATGCGATAATAATCTAGTGTCTCACGGGTAATGACAAATCTTCCATGATCATCGTCAATGTTGTTAACCCCTGATAGGGGCTGCAGAGACACGTCCGCTGAATTAGAACCATCGTACATGTAGACTGGATCACGAGAAGACTATAAAAAAAGAAGAATTAGATATAGCTTAAGAGTGTACGCCTTTTAATGAATAGTATATGAACGTCTTTCAGTGGCAGTTAAAGATCCTGTATGGTTTTGTATCATAAATATTATGTTCAAATTAAGATTTATCAATTTTGTAAGTTTAAAAAAGCATTAATTATAAAGATATTACAGATTTATTTTTTACCCTTAAACATTTCATGTCAATAAAGGAAGATAATAAAAAATTCTTATCTATAGATTCATAATAACCTTCATAAATATTTTGAAAATTGTTTAAGAAAGTAATTTAAATATCATAAAGGCAATTAATTAACAAAGAAAGGTCACATTATGCAAAAGTAGCCATTGCTGCGATTACCACGCAGTAGAAATATGGTGATAAAGACTGCAAAATCAGTCATTATAACATGTAAATCATAACTTAAATGTGAATATTTTTTACTTGATTTTAATTTCTCAAACTCGTAGTTTAATTTTCTCAAAATTGATTAAAAAAAAAAGAGAGTGAACAGGTGAAAGTCAAAAAAAGTTAATATTTTCTCATAAATCCTTTCAATTTTATAATTTACTTCACGTGAACGTTAAATAACTCAATAGGCCCTGTTTTCCCTGTTTTCAATCTTCAAATCAGTGCAGAAATCTGCTTCGGCGGAGACATGTTGGAAATTCTGGTCACGGTGTATGGAAACCTTTCATTGGTTGTCGTTATAAACAAAGTTCCTATCGAACCAATGAAAGTTCTCGATACACCGGCTGGTCACGTGACCGGGGTTTCCCGAAGATGTCTACGTCGAAGCAGATTTCTGCTCTGATTTGAAGATTTCGTTCGAAACAGACGAATATAGAGTGCTTCACGACTATTTGCGCAGGTAGGTAATAGAAACTATGTTGTGTTATTGTTTGCATGCGTTTATTTGTACTTCCTCCGTTTAAAATTGATATTTTACCCGTAGAATTTGGTGTTGCGACATCTCGTACGACTAAGCAATTTTGTGACAGAAGTGAACGGTTTTGAATAAATTTCTTAAAATGGGCTAAGGGAATCAGAAAAGAGTTAGTGTTTATCAATTGTGGACGGAATAAGCTATGCAACGCAGTATAGTTTGTGGGAATTTTTTATTTCATTAGAGGAAAATCTCGCATGGATTCGTTGGTGGTCGAAAATTCTCTATTTAGCGAGTAATGCCCCTTGTCTATATTTATATACATATTATAAGGTTATGACTAAAATCTCATTTTAAGGTCACTATCAAGCAGTATATACCATCCAAACACTGTGTGGGCCCCCTGTGTGGTAAACCAATATATACCCAATTCATTCAAAGAGGGTGGCATTTGTTTAAATATTGAAGGATACGACGCAGTTCTGAATCAAAATCTAAGCATAAACAAGACATAAGTCTACAGGAACACAGAGAACACAATTTTGAGCAAACGCACTAATCTGGGAAAATATACCAGTTAATAGTCACAAAACTTCACTACTAGCCTAAACATATTTTATGATAATAAAAAAAATTATTAAATTGTTTTCCGGACATTTTCTTCTAGCAAACTCACCTTAATTCTGTAAGACCCATCACCATGTTTTTCAAAGGTAAACCGTGTAAAGTCATCATCCGGTTGCCATTGACATGACACGACTTCAAAGCCTTTATTGTTGCCATCGTAATGCCAATATCTGTTATTTTCTTTAACGTAAATCCTGAAGACTTTACCTTCAAGCTCTAGGTCACCTGTGGGAAATTGACATTCCTTTTATCCGATGATACAAAACGTTTCTTTGTTAATACAAAACTACTCTGCCATTGAATTTTAGTTTCATTAATTTAAAACACATTGTGTATAAAGCTATAAGCTTATAGACACATACTCGAATGCGTTCCTGGAACTAACCAATACTGAGCAATGAGTTTCTTGATCATGAATATGAGCTCGCTGAACAAATTTAAGAGGCATTTTGTATATAGCTCAGTACTTCTTAAGAATAATAGATCAAATCTATTTTGAATTTAAAGAGCACTTAACTAAACGAGTTTGATCATTAAGAAGAAAATGCAAACCTGCGCGTTAAAATGTTTTAATTACAGATTTGTTTCTGGTTATAGATGTTTCGTAAATGACTAACAAATTTTTGAATGTGCAATAATTTTTCATAAAAGAAGCAAAATGTTAACAAAGGAGTATTTTGTTTCTGCCATACAAATCATATTACATATCTTCACAAATGGCCACTTTGGCCATTTGAAGAGTAAAAGTTGGTTCAGCTATATGACAAATGTACGGTGTTCTGTTTGGACAGTCGTGATTTTTAATTTAGTCTGTTACCGCTATGCACGATGGAACGATGGTGAAAACACGATGATATGATGATGGTGAAAACACGATGGTACGATGATGAAAACGCGATGGTACGATGGTGAAATCGCAATGGCACGATAGTACGATGGTGAAAACGCGATGGTACGATGGTGAAAGCGCGATGTAGCGACGGAGAAAGCGCGATGGCACGATGATGAAAACGCGATGGTACAATGGTGAAAACGCGATGGTACGATGGTGAAAACGCGATAGTACGATGGTGAAAGCGCGATGTATCGATGGTGAAAGCGCGATGGCACGATGATGAAAATGCGAAGGTACGATGGTGAAAGCGCGATGGTACGGTGGTGATAACGCGATGGTACGATGGTGAAATCGTGATGGTACGATGGTGAAAACGCGATTTCACCATCGTACTATCACGCTTTAACCATCGTACCATTGCGTTTTTATCATCGTACCATCGTGTTTTCACCATCGTGACATCGCGTTTCCGCCATCGCGCATCGCGGGTACAGGCTACACAAAAAGTCACGATTGTCCAAACAGAACACCTAACAAATGAGTACCTTTTCTGACACTGTAACGAACCATAATAAAATGAAGCCTCGTGTGTCTTTGAGTGTATCTTTATGTCAATTGTTTTACTCTGTACCGGGTTTGTTTTTAATTAAATTCACTTGTTCAAAGGAAGTTTCCGCGAGAGCCTTTCTACATTTGTAGTTAAGAAATAGAATTTTACATATTAACTTTGCATCTGCAAAAACTATTTAAGTATTTTCTAAATTTGAATTAAAATTGAAGTGAAAGTCTTACTTTGTTTAATGTAAAACAAGGTTCCTGCCTGATCTTGTATATTATTGTATCCGCTACAAAGCGTGCATATCCCTGTGATAGTACTGTAAAATATGCTTGTACATGCTGATTGTTCGTCACACAGACGGGAACAATATACCTTACTTCTTGCGGATGCTTCAGAATATTTCTCAGTGCCGACACATATTTTGTCACTTAGACCTAAATCTCTGGAGAATGTCACTGTTTTTACAGAACAGTTGACTCGCCTATACTCATTTGAGAATAGAAATAGAATAAATGTTAACAAGGTTAGCTTTTAAAAAAGCTAGTAGCGACTCGCTTCGTAATTTTTTTCAAGGGGTGTGTTTAAATGTAAAAATGACAGTTCTGTTAGCTGAAGAGACTTCAGCGAACATCAAAATAAAAGTGAAGTCAACACTGGCCCGGTGCCCGATGGCCAGTGTATATAAGTTAAGGCCAATGTAAATTTAAGAAAATTTTGTTAATTATTTAGTAGAATAAATTCAAAACTGGAATTCGGGCCAGTAAATTCAAAATCTTAAACTCATTGACTGAAAGTGACATATAAAGTTCTCTCAGTTTAACCAAGATGAGTATGAGTATATATGAAGGTGCATGTAAACAGATTGAATGAAGAACCTATGTCTATGCACATTTTCTATGCACATTTACTCTATGGCCTGTTGACCTTGACCACAAAATGTTAGATAGGTAGATTTCATAAAGATGTCTCTTTATACAAAATTAAGTTGTAATACATGTATGTTATTTAGTATTGGAATGAGAGGCACAAGTCCTAAAGTAAACACAAGTTGTCAATCAATTCAGCCAGAAAAGCCGGGATCCTATTAAAAAATATAGGGATCCCGGAAATTGACCAGTCTAAGAAGATGTTTTTCAGATAAGCCGGGGTCGTATTAATAATAAATAGATCTCACGGATTGGCCAGTTCAAGTATATAGTTTTCAGAAAAGCTGGGATCGTTTTAAAACATATAGGGATCCCGGGATTTGACCAATTCAAGAAAATAGTCTTTGATTTTTCCAATTAATTAGGCATATAATTATAAGTATTGTGATTTCCGCATTTTAAGTTTGTTAATAAATAGCTCTAAATATATCTATATTCTAAGTTAAATTAATTTAACGTTCATTATATACAATAAAAAAAATAACGTTTAATGGCCTTTCATTACGACAACAATCAACACAAATATAGTTCATTAGATTTTTCCTCCATATCTTATACGATCCCGGATCCCGGCCAGTAAATACATACACTTAATACCGGAAAGGATAAAACGACCGGAAAAATGGAAAAATAAAAAATGCACAGAACCAGATGTACACTTATGTTAATTAACCAAACGAAAACTTACTACAGAGAAAACAGGTGAAATCGCTAAATCAGAAGTCAGTGTAAATATGATTTATTGAAAAGAATTCATAAAGACAAACATTTTAATCATCATTATATCTTTCCGCTCAAAACAATACTTGCTGATTTTTAAAAATGGCGTGAAAATTGAAGGTTTTTTGACGCTATGTAAGATTAAATTTGATTGGCTAAATAATTTTGGATCCTAGCCCTGATAGATAAATTTTGTAGAAAGCTGGAAGCCAAGCTTCGATTAAATTTTTGGATAGCTTCGGAGTTTTAGGTTGTTTCTCAGTAAAATCCTACCGTAATACCGGCTCGCCGTGGCGAGCCGGCATGACGTATACAAATATTTAGTTATCAACATACTTCAAAGTTTTTTTTTCTGTAATAATAACATAAAAATACGCGTATTGTTTTACATAATAATATAAAATCAAAATTAATTTTATGAACTTCGCGAACTTTTTCCTATACGTTTTCCTTATAACTGTTTTTATATCTAAAATACGTTCGTCTTTTCTTTAAGATATGTTACTAGATAAATCCATCTTAAAAAGTAACATTAACTTAATTATTAAAATGATTTTTTTTAAATGTTAGTACAATACGGCGGTGTTATCAACTATAAGCTACTAAGCAAGAGAAAAAAATTATCAAAACTTTTATTTTCAACAATATAATGAAAGCCGGATAGAATGATGTCATATATTGATGAATGTAGTTCTTAACTTGTTTTAATAAATCAAAGTTTCAGTTATCCACCCCACGACATATGACTTCAGGCTATTATGTTTTGTTTATTTTACAGGCAGGCTGTTTCCGGTCGATGTTTCAATATTTTCTATGAAATAGTTCTCAAAAGCTTCGAATATAATAGTCATTTTAATGTAAAGGTAAAAATACTCTTAACTGTCAATCACGCTATTTACTTAACTTCTCAATGCAAACATGTCTATATGAGCCGCGTCATGACAAAACCAACAAAATGGGTTTGCGATCAGCATGGATTAAGACCAGCCTGCGCATCCACGCAGTCTGATCAGGATCCATGCTGTTCGCTTACCAACCCTACTACGAGTATAAGTAGAGAAACTGATAGCGAACAGCATGGATCCTGATCAGACTGCACGGATGCGCAGGCTGGTCTGGATCCATGCTGGTCGCAAAACCCATTATGTTGGCTTTGTCGTGACGCGGCTCATATGTAGATTGATTTTTTTGCCTGCCATACGTCTATTTAGAGTCAAAGGTCTTTGGGAAGTGTCAAACGTAAATATACGGTATTGGTTTAAAAAGTAATAGGACTGCAGTTCTATCGTTCACATTTTTAAGTTTATATGCACAATATTACAAAAGACAAATATCGGAACATGTTGTTTATATACAGTGAAAATCCAGTACAATATGTTTACAAATAATAATTCTGTTACAAATAATAATTCTGTGAAAATTTTAAATGACAAATGGTACGCGACTTTTCGCACATAAAATGACGTTTCAGACGTCGCAAAAATAAATACAAACTATAGCACGGCATTAAATAAAAAGAACACCGCAACACGAGGCTATCTGATTTGTACGAGAGGGCGTAGCGCACTGTGCATACATATGTATGCGATTTAAATCTGACCCATTTACAACAGAAAGGTATTCAAACTAGTATGATACATTGATTTATTTTCCAAATTTAATGGAATATATAGACGCAAGACTTTTACAGATGTGTGAAGTTGGCGGCCTGGCGGCCTGGCGGCGTGAAGTTGGCGGCCCAGCGGCCTGGCGGCCTAGCGGCGTGAAGTTGGCGGCCCAGCGGCCTGGCGGCCTGGCGGCGTGAAGTTGGCGGCCCAGCGGCCTGGCGGCCTAGCAGCCAAAAATTTTAATGTTCTAGAAATGTTTTTTTAACAATAAAACGGCATTTAATGAAGTTTTAAAGATAATTATTCTTATTTAAACGATATATCTAAAGAAAAAAATGACTTTCAGAGATTTTTTTTAATTTTGTCATTTTTGTGAAGTTGGCGGCCCAGCGGCCTGGCGGCCTAGCAGCCAAAAATTTTTTAATGTTGTAAAAACGTTTTTTTAACAATAAAACGGCATTTAATGAAGTTTTAAAGATAATATATTGTTATTTAAACGATATATCTAAAGAAAAAAAATCACTTTCAGAGATTTTTTTAAGTTTGTCATTTTTGTGAAGTTGGCGGGCCCAGCGGCCCTGGCGGCCTAGCAGCCAAAAATTTTAATGTTGTAAAAATGTTTTTTAACAATAAAACGGCATTTAATGAAGTTTTAAAGATAATTATTGTTATTTTAAACGATATATCTAAAGAAAAAATCACTTTTCAGAGATTTTTTTAATTTTGTCATTTTTGTGAAGTTGGCGGGCCCAGCGGCCTGGCGGCCTAGCAGCCAAAAATTTTAATGTTGTAAAAATGTTTTTTTAACAATAAAACGGCTTTTAATGAAGTTTTAAAGATAATTATTGTTATTTAAACGATATATCTAAAGAAAAAATCACTTTCAGAGATTTTTTTTAAGTTTGTCATTTTTTGTGAAGTTGGCGGCCCAGCGGCCTGGCGGCCTAGCAGCAAAAATTTTAATGTTGTAAAAATGTTTTTTTTAACAATAAAACGGCACTTAATGAAGTTTTAAAGATAATTATTGTTATTTAAACGATATATCTAAAGAAAAAAATCACTTTCAGAGATTTTTTTTTAATTTTGTCATTTTTGTGAAGTTGGCGGTCCAGCGGCCTGGCGGCCTAGCAGCCTAAAAAATTTTAATGTTGTAAAAATGTTTTTTTAACAATAAAACGGCATTTTAATGAAGTTTTAAAGATAATTATGTTATTTTAAACGATATATCTAAAAAAAAAAATCACTTTCAGAGATTTTTTTAATTTTGTCATATTTGTGAAGTTGGTGGCCCAGCGGCCTGGCGGCCTAGCAGCCAAAAATTTTAAAGTTGTAAAAATGTTTTTTTAACAATAAAACGGCAATTAATGAAGTTTTAAAGATAATTATTGTTATTTAAACGATATATCTAAAGAAAAATTGAATGGAACCAAAGTAGCAATATATGAGTTGGTTATACAAATTATTCAATATATGGAACCAAAGTAGCAATGTATGAAACCAGGTGTCCTTCTATGAAACCAAATTATCAATATATTAAATCATTTTTACAATATATGAAACCATTTTATCAATGTATGGAACCAAAGTAGCAATATATGAGTTGGTTATTACAATATATGATTCCAATAATTCAATATGTGGAACCAAAGTAACAACGTATGGAACAAGGTGTTCTTATATGAAACCAAATTATCAATATATTTATTCATTTTTACAATATATGAAACCATTTTATCAATGTATGGAACCAAAGTATCAATATATGAGTTGGTTATTACAATATATGATACAAATTATTTCAATATATGGAACCAAAGTAACAATATATGGAACGAGGTGTCCTTATATGAAACGAATTATCAATATATTAATTCATTTTTACAATATATGAAACCATTTTATCAATGTATGGAGGCCGAAGTATCAATATATAAGTTGATTGTCACATTAAATGATACCAGATATTCAATATGCCCTTATATGAAACCGAATTATCATTATATTAAGTCATTTTTACAACATATGGAACCATTTTTATTAATGTATCGAACCAAAGTAGCAGCTAGTATATAAGTTGATGTTACATTCTATGATAGCAATTGTCATTATATGGAACCAAAATAGCGTATTTTCAAAGTCAACAAGTCAAAGACCGAGGTCACTGGGTTCTGTTATTACAATGCATAAACTTTTTCATGAAATCAATTATTATTTGACAAGTTATTTTTTAACTTTGTCAGTAGATTAACCTTGATGTGTCCTTCTGGCACTGCCTATTTTTGATCAAAGGTAAAGGTCGAGATGAACTTATTTTTAAATATGTTTTTGTTAATGGTCAGTACGACTCAATAGCTTAAATTTATGACATACAACTACATATATAACGATAAGTTTTGCCTGCCCAGCCCATTTTAAGTGAATGTGACGTTAAATTTCAAATATTTCCTTATAGTATGCAGTCAGTATGCAGTCAGTGAAGCACGATGTTCTTTAAACAAGGACTGTAATACCGGTGCAAGGATAGAATACAGCCTGTAAAAAAAGTCCCGTCAGTATAATGACATTTTGGTTTCAATATATTGCTACTTTGGTATCATATATTAAAGAATTGGTATCATATAATGTGAAAAATCAACTTTTATATTGCTACTTCGGTTACATATATTGATAAACTGGTTTCATATATTGTAAAATTGATTTAATATATTGATAATTCGGTTTCATATAATAGCATCTGGTTCCATACATGACTTACTTGGATCCATATATTGAAGATCTGGTATCATATAAAATTACTACTTAAATGGTAAACGATATAAATGTTGAAATATTCATAAAAGATGTACAGTATTTGTATGATACATGTATTACTAGTAATATCGACTTATAACAAATAAAGCGGTTATTATATGAAACTACCGAATTCCCTCATTGATGCCTCAATGTTGTTGTTTTTTTGGACACGGGTTGATATGCACTTGTGTACAGTTAGACATCATCATAAATGTAACAATATAATGAAGTTAAATATGTTATATATTGATCCATATATTCAAGTTATAAATATTTCGTAATCGTAGTGCGTTTAAAATAGTTTGATTTTTAAAATGCTAAATTTAATTAATTAATTAATCACTTGACATGTAGCAGTTTGCTTTAAAACGAGGGGAACAAGAAACAAATAACAAAAAAAAATAGAAAAGAAATTGGGAAGAACAAAATATTTTCAAACGATCATACAAAAGACAGACAAAGAAAAAGAAAAAAACAAAAAAAACAAAATAACATCATCACTATGTCATGTATGAGCGTCGGTTTCGAACCTGTGAGTGCATTTCATAAGAAGTTACAGTGACCCTGATTTACCAATTTAACCACTACGATGGTACACATTTTTATTAGAAATTATACTATAATAGTCGTTGACACTTTCAATCTCCGATAATATGCAGACTTACCCTTTAATGGACTTTCCCAAGTACCGTTTAGAACCAAATTATCATCTCGGGATAATAGGTAAAACAGCTTTTTTGAAGAAGAGAATATAATACAAGATAAGAAGTACCATTTAAAACAACTTTATGGCAACTTTGGTAAAGTTGTTGGTATACGATACGACTTAAAATTTTACCACGAGTTCGAGCCTAAGAAATTGTCTAACATTTTCTTTCCTTATTTTATCAATTTTATGATATATGCAAATGAATTGGGATATCAAGGTAGTTTTGTTACAATATCTAATAAATTTAATACACAGATTATAATATTTTTTATCTTGTGTACATTGAAAACAAAAGAAAAAGTGAAATGAGAAGTAAATAAAAAAAATAACACAACACAATAAAAATATTCTTCATACAGAAATATTTTTTGCGAATCGAACATGCCTTGCATTCATATTCAAAAAGAAATTTAACTAACAGTCTTACCTACTGCGTTAAGTTGACAGTTGGCAAATTAGTAGTTTTTTTATTTATATAGTTGAAAGATGATAAATACAATATGATATCTGTTTTACACCGTTATAGTAGACTTGACCATTATGTTACTAAATAATTATAATTAAAAAATGTTGTTTGAAAATTTTCGTAATATTTGCTGGAAATCACTGACCAGCGAATTGCGTAGCTCATCTACACAAACGTTATCACAGATATATATCTGACTTATATTAAATTTGCCATATTTTCAGACTATTTGTTGCCATAGCAACCAGAATTTTCAACATAGGAAGAAAAGAAAAAGACGTGCATAATCTCCATACTGCCATCTATCCATATATCAAGTTTCATAAAAAATATTTTCAGTACTTTTTGCGTTATCGCGGGATCCAGTTTTGTGGACGGTACAACCGGTTTCAAACATATTAGAACAGAAAAGGCCCTATATCGGAAATGATATATGGGGTTTATTTAAGAAATAAAAAATGGCCTTTCGGGGAAAATGCAAGCTTACGGACTGGTTGGTCTGGCCCGAAGCGCAGCTGAGGTCCATATACCTTCCGAAGTCTGACCAACTAGTCCCTAAACTTGCATTTTCCACGAAAGGCCATGTTTTATTTGTTCTATTATACCGAATCTAAATCCTTTCATCCCCTTGTTTTTTGCTGTCATTTTTACTATTATTTGCTTTCAAGTAATAATTTTACTTGTTCAGTGTGTGAAATATCTCAAACCCTAAACGGATTTTGTGTATGCTCTTCTTTTAATATTCCGATTACCGATGATTTAGGAGTTGTGATTCCATTTTTGTTAATGAAATTCAATATTAATTTAATGTTACTAGGCAAAATAACCCGGACTTTAAGAATTTCACAAACAGTATAAATAAAATTTATAACTAAATTAAAAAAAATCATGACTTTTGATAAACATGTAGTACATTTATGTCTCTGATAAAGAGACAAATCGCCTATCCATTTTGACAGTTATCGTCTGTTTGTGTCGTCGTGAAATTCGCACGTCGTGAAAGCTACGTTTAAACCTGCGGTCTGGAGACCGCAGGGTATTGGTACGCGTTTAACTTTTGAGGCATGGAGGAGCACGTGACCTGTTTTCGGTACATGGAGGAGCACGGGATATGTAAACCTTACATGATTGGTTAATTGAACTTTCGAAAACCTGGCTGAACATTAAAATTTTTGGCTGCTAGGCCGCCAGGCCGCTGGGCCGCCAACTTCACAAAAATGACAAAATTAAAAAAATCTCTGAAAGTGATTTTTTCTTTAGATATATCGTTTAAATAACAATAATTATCTTTAAAACTTCATTAAGTGCCGTTTTATTGTTAAAAAAACATTTTTACAACATTAAAATTTTTGGCTGCTAGGCCGCCAGGCCGCTGGGCCGCCAACTTCACAAAAATGACTGACTTAAAAAAATCTCTGAAAGTGATTTTTTCTTTAGATATATCGTTTAAATAACAATAATTATCTTTAAAACTTTCATTAAGTGCCGTTTTATTGTTAAAAAAACATTTTTACAACATTAAAATTTTTGGCTGCTAGGCCGCCAGGCCGCTGGGCCGCCAACTTCACAAAAATGACAAACTTAAAAAAATCTCTGAAAGTGATTTTTTCTTTAGATATATCGTTTAAATAACAATAATTATCTTTAAAACTTCATTAAAAGCCGTTTTATTGTTAAAAAATTATTTTTACAACATTAAAATTTTTGGCTGCTAGGCCGCCAGGCCGCTGGGCCGCCAACTTCACAAAAATGACAAAATTAAACAAATCTCTGAAAGTGATTTTTTCTTTAGATATATCGTTTAAATAACAATAATTATCTTTAAAACTTCATTAAGTGCCGTTTTATTGTTAAAAAAAACATTTTTACAACATTAAAATTTTTGGCTGCTAGGCCGCCAGGCCGCTGGGCCGCCAACTTCACAAAAATGACAAACTTAAAAAAATCTCTGAAAGTGATTTTTTCTTTAGATATATCGTTTAAATAACAATAGTTATCTTTAAAACTTCATTAAAAGCCGTTTTATTGTTAAAAAAACATTTTTACAACATTAAAATTTTTGGCTGCTAGGCCGCCAGGCCGCTGGGCCGCCAACTTCACAAAAATGACAAAATTAAAAAAATCTCTGAAAGTGATTTTTCCTTTAGATATATATCGTTTAAATAACAATAATTATCTTTAAAACTTCATTAAATGCCGTTTTATTGTTAAAAAAACATTTTTACAACATTAAAATTTTTGGGTGCTAGGCCGCCAGGCCGCTGGGTCGCCAACTTCACGCCGCTAGGCCGCCAGGCCGCTGGGCCGCCAACTTCACGCCGCTAGGCCGCCAGGCCGCTGGGCCGCCAACTTCACGCCGCTAGGCCGCCAGGCCGCCAGGCCGCCAACTTCACACATCTGACTTTTACTCTTATTACTTTTTGGACAACCCTCGTATGCCCTGGCTGATTAAAGATTTATTCCTGTTGATGAGAAAACGATTAAAAGTCATTCTTATAATAACAAAAGTAGCAGATCATTTAAAGGTCTCTGGTCAAAATACCCATGTTTTCTGATACTTATAGAATTGAATATGTAGAGTACAATAAACATGTTAAAAATAGTCATTCTCGTTTCCTTATGTCAATAAAACGTGATTTACTTATTCGTATTTTTTTCTGTAGAGCGATCGGTAATTTCCGCCACTCTCACACTTTGCAGCTTATAGATAAAAGCATCGAAGTATCTGCTCTCCTATTGTGTTATGAATAGCGTATTTTGGAAGTTTTTGTTTTAAACGAAGATTATATGCAATTGCTATGGTAATAACGTGCTGTAAATGAATATGATTTTTCTACAACGCCGTCGATATTAAAACACAAATAACCCTTTAATGTATTTAAATAAAATTTTACGGTAATGTATTTAAATAAAATTTTACGGAAGAGTGATATTTGTAATCATAAGTCACTTCGGAAGCAAAAACCATTTACAAACAAAGTGATTTCATTAACAAGATTTTCGGAAAATCTTTTGACAAATTGAAATCAAGCCACGCGCCAAAATGAATCACAACACTCCACCCGCTTAACCCACTTTTATTGCAGTGAGATTCTGAATCAGTCAATGGAATGTTTAGTCATCCTCCAAATCAAAGTCGTAACATTTGACACTTTTTCGACGAATGTTTATGCAATACCCTAAAAATTAAAAAATAAGCCTGTCTCGAAAAAAGCCACCATTTTCTTACAGTCAAAATTAATAAGAAAGATTGCCGGTCCTAACTTTCAACATAAAATTATAACATATAGCTGATGGAAATAAAAAAAATCTAAAATCTCCAAATTCTTAATAGAAATGTACCCGTTGATAAAAGCTACCATCCATAACTATTGTTATCCGATGAACGGGTCGTCGTATGTTAAAAATTGATATGTAAACAACATAATTTTAAAGATTTTCTCCCTCATCCCACGGTATATGTACCTCGGAGAAAGGCACAGGGCATCAACAAAGAATTCAAAATCCACATCCAAACGTGCAATACGGTGAGTTACGAGACTACTTTACAGTGACTTAATTTCGGCTTACAATCCATTTCTTTGGCTAATTAATACGATTGCACGCAGGTAAATTAATTAAAATTATCACCAATTTGTGCTTCAAAATTAACCCTATAAATGCATGACTGGTGACATGTCCGTGGTCCGTTTTCGACAGAGAATGCTACTATGCTTTGTGTGCCTTAACGGGCGGGAGAATCCTGATTAAAAATACGTAGACTACATACGTACGTAAAAAACTCTTGTTACGTCTCTTTCTACATCACATGAAACTATTGGCTACTTCTTGTTGTGTACCAAAACAAAACATGGTGGAAGAAAAAACACTTCTACTAATGCACTTTTATTATTTACTGCAGAAGCGAAAGCGATTGATCTTGCATTATCATACATTTTACAGCATAATGGAATCCCCCGAGTATACATCGGATTGCAGAGTTTTCTGATGTGCTTTCTCTTTTGTATCATAAACATTTTTGCAAGACATTTATAACAAAAAAAAAATGAAATGAGAGCAAATCGTTACATAATTCAAGTGGCACATATATGAATGACGTAGACAATTTCTACACGAGTTCTAACGTATACGTCGGAAAACGAATTACATACACGTATTAATTAATGACTACAGAACTGTGACTTGCACGGAAACGTATTCATAAAGTTTCACTAAATGATATATTTTTTCCCAACATCTTAAACTTTAAAAACGAAATTTATAAAATGTGTCTTTATCCAATCGGCTAAAATTGAAAAACATTTCTTTTTTGTCCTGAGGTTTACACCTCTACCAGCTTAAACAACGACCTGTCGTCTGCTATGTTGTATATTGACGACACCCGTTTGTCCGGGTCAAGCCGAACGTATCGATTTGTCGCCTTTGTTTTAATTCTGTAGTATCCTGGTGTTTCCATGGTTACAAAGTATCGCATATGATCGTCATCAGTTTGGTCGTCACCATTTAGATATATACCACGCGCACCGGGCACATCATACCCATCGTATATGTAACGTGGCATAGCAACCGACTGAAAATAAATATAAAATTAATATTATTACTGAAATAAGCAGGATGCATCTGCCCCATATGATATTTCGATCACATATGCAATATTATGACGTAATTATGCATAATAAAGAACAATACTGAATTCTATTGGACGGATTCACTGATTTCAAGCCTATATCGGAGGTTTCGCGCTATGTAAAAATCCATTAAAATCACTATTGTACTCGTATTCAACATTCTTGATTAAGTAAAATCAGTATTGTTTTGAACTTTTCTGTATAAAATCTTTGCACCTGACTGTATATATTAAAGGAGAAGTCAAGAAGTATCTTAAACAATATACTCGAGGAAAGTAAAACTACTTTAACTTGAATAGGTTATTTCGGAGTTTTAGCATTGCATTTAATGTTAAAATCTAGAAAAAACTGCAAGGTATATTTCTAAATAAAACTGTCGTGTTTCAGTAAGTGTACAATGTATCTTACACTTACGTATTCATGAACACAATAAAAACGGGGCTAAACGAAGTACAATATGGATTTGATATCAATGTCATTGACTCGGAAAAAGAAAATGAAGCTTTATTGATAAGATTTGATACAATATTTATCTTTTAATCATCACAATGTGCCAACCTTGGAAAATGTATTTGGCAAAAATTTATTAGATTTGAAATAAAAAAAGATAATTTATTCCTTTTGATATTACACTAAACTTATACGATATTTTAACCAGTTTTACTATTTCTCAAATTAAAATTAAACCCAATATACGTAAAATATAAACACATTACCTTTATTTTGTATGATCCGTCTGTTTGCTTCTCAAACGTAAACCTTACAAAATTATCATTCGGTTGCCAAAGGGACGACACAACCTTCAGAATTTGATGACCTCCGTCGAAATGCCAGTATTGATCATTTGCTTTTGCGTAAATCATGAACGTTTTTCCTTCAAGATTAACTGAAAATAAGGATATGGATTATAAAAAAATAATACAAGATGGTTAAAAGTAAAATATTATAATTCCGATTTTTTTCATAAGTATTAATAGAAGATAGTGTCGACGTCATCAACATAATCTCAGCCAGAAATACGCAGCAACAACCGCGATAACATGCATTTTTATTCCTACTTTTCAACCTTCATTTATTTTATTCGTTACACCACATTTTCCCTAAAGTTTCTTTCCCACATGGAGTTGTGTTGCTGTTTGAATAATAATATTTCTGATAACGCAGTTACTATACTGAAAACTTTTACTTTATGATGTGGATGTTAATGATAACGAAATAATAATTAAGTTGCTGATAATATTGACAATGAAAAACAATGCTAACGATATTGACGTTTAATGAGTTCCTGATAATATTTACAATAACAAAGAATGATCACGATACGATATTGATGTTCCAGAAGATACTGTTAATATTGACAATGATAAACAATGCTAACGATATTGACGTTTAATATGTTGCTGTTAATATGTATTGATAATAAAAAACAAAGATAACGATATATAAGTTGCCGATGATATTCGCAATAGAAACAATTATAACGATATTGACGATTAATAACTTACTTATGATACTGATAACGAAAAATACAAAGTACAATAACGCCGAAATTATACAAATTAAAAATATGGTTCTTAGAATATATATATTTCCTAAATGAGATTCATAATTTATACACGGATGAATAAATGACACAGATAATCAATGTTTTACAATTACCAGCCGGCAGACATTCTAGTGTCTGATTGGACCAATAACCATTTTCCTGACAAGTTGAAGTTCTTGATTTGAGCGGGTAATTGTTACACTTGCGTACAATCTTTGCTCCAACTTTTCTCTGTGTTCCCAAAACTTTACTATTCACATCGGGCGTGTCAGGTTCATTACACTCTGAAGAAAAAAAATATTCACAATATTTGTAACTAAAACAGAAATGCAATAGTCGTGTTGAATATGACAAATTTATATTCAATTTGTTATAATTTGACGATGTAGAATGTTCAAATTTTTATTCAGGACATATTTTAAACTAAACTATGTAACTATGTAACCATGCTGCAAGTAGTGTCCAGTTTTCATGGTAACAATATTCAGTTCTTTAGAAAACGACAAACAAACAAAAAAGGAAATGAAACGTGTTTCTGTAATCACTAAGATGGCCGTAAACAGGTGAGGTCAGAGTAGAGGATTGTTTACATAAACTTGTAACAATAATTCGTGTTTACAATTGTTGTGTTACAGTAAAACTTTCTGTGTGTAGGAATCAGTTTATACTTTGGGTCGCTTTGTCCGGGTTCGAAACACGATTGGATAATAAATATCTTAATTAATTTGAACTTACATTGACAACAATTATTATATAATCAATACTTTGGTGGTGATATTTTATTTATATCCGTTACATCCACAACAAGTAAGAGTAAGATAACTAGTGCTTGAGCTTTTATACGATTTCAGCACGAAAGTCTCGTCGGCGTTTTAGACACAAGCTCGAAACTTGATTGTCGCCCTAAACATTTTCCTTAAACAAAATATTTTATCTCTCATTCAGTTTATCAATCTAGCCAGTCATTGCAAATTGAAAATGAAGATAGATGAGAAAATGACAACTTAGTTTTTATTTGTTTGGGTCGTCAGACCAAACAAATAATGGTAGCGAAATTTCAGGCTCTAATGCTGTTAATTGCAATTGCCGAAAGTAGTCCGCTTTTTTGAAGCGGTTACTTCCCTTTATATATGAACGCCTAAAAATTCAGGGGAGATCACTGCGTAAATATGGTCAAATGACAGGCGCATTAATTTTCAAGCAAAATAATTCCCGAATGGTCGAAGATTTCTAATATTGTTTTATTCTTTATAGATATACATGCTTATAGTAAGCTCCGTGATTATTTACATCTGTGTTAAACAACAGTTAGCGTCGTTACAAACCCTAACTTAGAATAATATGGTTTTCTTGAGGCCGCTAACATGTAAATTCACCGTGGCCGAGGGGTTTGCGCGCTCGCTTAGGAGCGAGAGGTCTGGAGTTCAAATCCAAGTTAAGGCAACTCATTTTTTTCCCCAATTGTTTAAGTCAAATAAACATTGGATTGAATATCAGTGTTGCATTTAGTCTTATAGCCAATTTACTACAATTAAAACGTATAGGAACTCTGGAACAGGACTGCATATTGCGGCGCATAAATCCGAATCCATACCGGCTTTACATATTGTTTGTCCGACCTTTGAATATCTTTTCATATTATGCGAGCGGCTGGTCTTTAATTATCTAATCTGAATTTAATATAATCTGCTAATTTAAAAATCAGTCAAATTTACGGTATATTGAAAAAAGAAAAGGAGTGACATCCGCCATTTACCGCAACGTTTGGCGTAAGTTATCCTCCTTGATATGCTTGATTTTTGTTTTAATTTTTATAGTAATGAATACCAGAGGAGTGCCTAAAATATTTATCTATGGATCATGTTTTAATATTCATTTTTTCAGTAGGCAAAATCAGTTGGACCATATTACTAAAGTGTCTGCTTTCTCCAGGTTTACAAATCAAAACACGAATACGCCCGTGATAATGCCGCCTATACATGTCAACACGTGTAAACAATAAACCGTGAACGTTATATCCGGACGATACCTGATAGTTGACAAAAAAAACGGGAATAAAATTCTGAAAAAATAGTAATCAATTGTAGCCAAAGGGGAAAAACTCATGCCGAAAACGTTGCGGCGAATGGCGGATGTCACTCCTTGTCTTTTTTATAATACCGTAAAATTTGACCAGTTTTAAAAGAGACAGATTGGGTTCAATTTATAACATATTTTTTGAGGCCATATACTCGGATAATACTAAAAGATATTTAGATGTAGCAGAAACGGTTTTAAAAACCGTTACGCAATCGAAAATATGTTCCGCAATCTGCGGTCCCGTTCTCGAGTTCCTATGTTAAAATGCTGGAAAGCATTTGTGGCACTATACAAAAACAAATTGGTTTATAATCTCACAACCTTCACCTTTCTAACATTCTGAGACCCAAACAAATTCAGCGCCTTCTGTGCTTTGATTTAATGTTCTTTATTTGTGAGGGTGTTTTTTTGTTGTTGTTGATGTTGTTCTTGCACGAATCTTACGTCGTCAAGTGACAAATCAAATAGCTCTAGAAAACCCCGGTGAATATTGTAGATTGTTCTTCATTTGCTACACACTGTCTTAAATTTCTTAAGATTTTAATGGGAAGGTAGCAAGACAAAGCTGGTTTAGGGCACACACATTCTTTTACATTGAAATTGTGGGGTATAGTGAAATTAGATTTGTGTTGTGTCTTGGTTCTTTCTTTTTATTATCTCAATAATATACATTAATAATATACAAGTAAAGCGATAGTGACTATTATAAAAAAAATCTATTAACCCGTTGCTAGGGAGCGTGGACGGTAAGTTGTAGTTTTGAGTACTGCCCATGAACAGGCTTAAACAAGCCAAGGTTGCAATATTTTAAATTTTGCCGTTTTGGGCTTTCTTGTTTTTATTATTATTATTATTATTATTATAATCTGACACATATTGTTTAGTTCCTGCTTTAGTCTACCACCAATCTGAAGTCAATTTAGGAATATGTGCGGGTTTGGCTTTAACACACTTATTTGGTTTTTTTTTCTCGAGTTCATTTTATCTTCGATTTTACTTGTATTAAAATTTGATGTCGCTTGAAGATGTCATCTTAATCGTAAGTTTTGTTGGTAAGTAATTACAGTTCATTTAACGACAACAGTCGTTTGGAAAATACAGAGGAATGTTTCTGTCATTTGCACGTGCATTCATTCACTCGTGCATTTTGGCAAAAAAGAATGCAGAGAAGCAAGGCGGCCAAATAACAGAATGACATTAAATTGCAAGCTACTCATATATATTCTACTCATATATATTCATGTAGTCTAGAATTGGAACTGTTGCTGTTGAATTCGTTGCCCGGGAAAATACAGTCCGGTAAATATCGGAATAGGACGAAATAAGAAAGAAAAGAAAACTTCAAAGAAAGATAATTACTATATGTTTTCTTTTAAAATCTTGTATATCATTCCATTCCTCAACAAACAAAACAAGAGCACCGCTAGGCGAAGCATTATATGCCCGAAAGTGTTTTTTTCAGTAAGGATGAAGCATTTGAAGACATGGGAATTAGCTCTTCATCCTATAAAATTTACAGCTGTAGGTTGATTAATACTTAAGTAATCAATAATGACCTTAACCTTTAACCTTGTGACCCCGAAATTAATAGGGGTCATCTACCTTATATGGACAATCATCCTAAGAAGTTTGAATATTGTTGGCCAAATGGACTTGACCTTTGACCTTGAGACCCAAAAATCAATAGGGGTCCTCTATCAAATATGCACACTCACACTTTTGAATATTGTGGGCCAAATGGAACTTAAGTTATGCTCTAGAAACTGTTTTCAGTATTAAGGTAAAAGTGACTTTGACCTTGTGACCCCAAAATAAATAGGGGTCTTCTACCTTATATGGACAATCATCCTATGAAGTTTGAATATTGTGGGCCAAATGGAACTTAAGTTATGCTCCGGAAACTGTTTTCAGTATCAAGGTAATAGTAACCTTGACCTTTGACCTTGTCACCCCAAAATCAATAGGGGTCTTTTACCCAATATGGACAATCATCCTATGAAGTTTGAACATTGTGGGCCAAATGGAACTTAAGTTATGCTCCGGAAACCAAATTGCTAACGGACGGACGGACAGACAGACGGACGCCAGGGGGTATAACATAATATGCCCTTTCGGGCATATAATAAAGCTGACTTATTATTCATTTCTAATATAATTACGCTGATAACCGTAACGACGTCTAAGAAATTGCTAATTTAATAAACATCATTATGCAAGCTAGGAACATGATATAGATTGGTGATAAAATAAAATAATTGCTCATTTTTATCAGTCTAAACAATCTTACCAAGTACATCACATGTTACGATGTCGTTATTGACAACGCATGTTTCCGCTTCAGAACACTGACTACATCTGTCATCAAGCGTTTTCTGAAGTGGAATAATAATTTAAAGCGTTTATTGTGATTGCAGATTTAAAAAAATAATGGCATTCTAAAATAATCAATTTATTTCATTTACAGTACACCAATCTGACGCTTCAACATAAATAATACGATTCATCTCAAATTTAAATAGTCATACATCACGTTCGTCCATTTATTATTTAATACACCGCCTGATTAATTATAATTAGATTCTTCCATCGGCACATTTAGTTAAACGATAAGCTAATATCTTATTCATTACTTGGTCATGCACATGTGTAGCGTTACTAAAAGCAATTGTATAGATCATTTTGTTTGAAAATGATGCCCACTGTCATCGTAAAGTTTCCGAGGGCGGACTGGTTAAAGTTATATCATGCCCATATATGTACATGTATAAATTGAGTGTGAAGCTGAAAGTCAAAATAAGATTACATTGGCCATAATCCCTTTCAATTTTACAATTTACGAAGCATGAACGATAATATCTAACGTGTCCCAAGGAAAGTTCCTTCAAAAAAAAATCGCAATTTACCCATGAACAGAGTGGGCAGTCTTTTTATATCTTAGGCAGATATATATTTAATACTTAACATTTTCCCATATAAGCTGTTAGTTTTAGTAAAACTTGACAATGAAAAATTAACGTAATTTCACTTTAAAATTAGTTTAAATAACCGATTTGCATTGTCTTGCCTCTTTTTACCGCGAGGGCTTGAAATCGCGCTTCTCAGTGTTGGGGTGTCTTCATATTAGCAATAAATAGCAAAATAACCGCCGTCTGAACACATCTGCGGATGTTTCAAAATTCAAAATTTCACCATTATTATGATAAAATGTTTAATTCTGCTTAAATCGTTGCTAGAAGGCTTGGAAGATAAATTGCACTTTCCATACCGAACATGAACAGGCTCATGAGCTCAATTAAACCTAGCCTGCAACATTTTCAATTTTGTCGTTTTGTGCGTTCTTTAGGGATTCTTTGTCTCCGTATTACAGGAATCATCCGCTTATGTTTAAAATATCCATGGTCTATCACATAAAAAATCTTCGTTGATAAGTCGACATAGACCTTCTTAATATCATATGTGCATGATCCAAAATAAAACATGAGCACTAAAAATAGATTATAAAATTGTTTTTATTTATTCATGAAGCTTATTGATATAGCGCTCTTGAATTCCAAGGCATTGAAATGCTGAAAGGGACAAAACAAACGAAAATAAAACGGATATAGCTTGATTCTGCCGCAGTTGCAAACCCGTTCAATACAACAAAGCTTAAAGTTAATAGACTTTTAAGAGCTCTGCTTATTCATAATTTGGTAAGTTGTTCACTTCCAATATCAAAATACATATGTCAATTGAAGAATTGTTTGAACTGCGTATTTTGGAATATTGATTTACAAAATCATATAACAGTCTATATAACAGAGAATTTTTTTAATGCCATGTGACGGATTCTTTTGTAACTTCAAAGCTATTTTTAGAAACACTATCTAAGTAATAACATGTCAGGATACTGTTAGCTATTAACTTTAGGTGTAGATTTTGAACCGTAACAAGCTCAGATTATTTATCTTTTTTTTTTAATTAAATGTGGAAGCATTGTGATGTGTGTATGTTTGTGTGTGTGTGTGGCGGGTGGGGGGGGGGGTTAAGCCCACGTTACCACATTATTTATCAGTTATGGGCAGTTAGTCCTTTTTATCGACTTCCCTGGATAACATACCAGTAATTACCTAGTTAACAACGCAAATGACCTTCCTATAATTTCCCAGACGGCGAAAAATGGTCCCTAGCCTGAATGCCCGATATCATTTGCCATAAAGAAATTCTGTCTCACGAATAAATCTGTTTTCATGAATCTGTTGGTTTCTTATTTGATCAACAGCATTCATAGAAATTTAAATCCTTTCCAAAGCAAAATCAAAGGAAGCGGGTTAACCGATTGTTTAAATTCCATGAACATAATTATAAAAAAACTTGAGCTAAATTGTAAGGTCATTAAAAAGTTGTTAATTCAACAGAAAACACGCCCTTAAAATGAATACAAAAAAATGCTTAGAAAGAAGTAAAAGTTAAATATTTGAATCTTATACCTTACTCCAATTTGCCTTTTCGCTGTATATTGTCCTCGCCTTGGATACCACCTGGACACCGTCTGTCGAACTATCCGATGCGCAGAGATGGCACAAGCCAAAAAGTCTGTCGATTTTGATAGCAACACAGCGTTCTCTTGCTTGACACAGCTCTTGACATTGTCTTAAAGACACAGAATAAAACGAATTAATTATCACTACTCCATGTAAGGTATGGGCTAGCCGAAAGGGTAGCTGTTCTGGTGCAGCCCTCGTGTACTTGAAAAGTCCTGATATCAGAATATAAACTAACCACGATACAGCCATATTGATAGTCCTAAAATAAATGCGGTTTTCTCTTAACGAATTTGTAAAAATAACAAATCCAAAATCACCAATGGCACTAAATGAATTGCTAGTTTTGAATAAACCATTAGCTAACAGTATGCATCTTGATTCAATCGTTGTGCACTATAAGCCATACAATCTGATAACAAAGATTCATTCATTATGCAATCATAATGCAATCGTTAGTGTACAAATTATTATTATTCATATCTTTAGACTAAAACTATGTGTCCAATATGTTAGATCTGTATGCACTCGGTGAAAATCCGTCATCTTTATCTAAAAGAAGGAAAACTTTCCTCTCATAAAATTTGTCAGTTTGAAAATCTGTACAAATGTGACGATATAAATGTAGAAGAGCCAGATATTGGAAGAGCTTCTGATAAGTTCCGTTACATTCTTAAATCAACAATGCCACTAGCAGTCTTATCTCTAGCACCAGTTAAACGAATGAGCTAACACATAATATTAATGTATATTTCTTTTTTCAAAGCAGTTTGCTTATCGATTGGCTCAACCATTTATTTGATCAATGGTTAATTGCATTATGACTTAGGTACGAGATTTAAGGAAAGAGAAATGTTAACTCGTATTAGAAATGTTTAAACCTATGCTTTATGGTGTTCATTATATTTTAAATAATTGACTCACCCTGTTTATTATTTATACAATTTTACTACGATATATTGATAGAAACAAAAAACAACAAGAATAAAGATCAACAAGCCAAAGGCAACGGTCACAGGACTCGGCCCCCGACATACCCAAGCATGGCACCCAGATGGCACCAAACAAGTACCTGGAGCGGACATAAGGGTGAAAGGAGTGGGACATGTAATGTGAAATAATATCAACTAAAACGGGCCCATAAAGGAATTAAATGGATAAGGGCTGCAAGGGTGAAAAGGTGGGAAGGGGGTTAAAATGGGTGAGGGGGGAATTGGGAAATACCTACCGTCAACGACAATCCAACAAGACAGACATCACAAAACATGCAAACATCCAAAACAAGTAACAATACAGACATGAAAAACACGTGAAGGAACACAGATGGGTACCGCCTTGGAACGGTCAGTGGTAGTCAAACCACTGGAAGTCATATATTCTTCTTGATATTTTTGGGTTGGAACACGTTTTTGTTCGATTGTTAGCTTTTCTGAGATAAAACCTGCTTTAAAATGTTTATCTGCAGACTTTTCTTACTTAGCTTGAACACAGAACTTGTTGTCCATAGTCTGATGGTTATACAGAATGTTTTCAAAATACTTGGCTTTTAAAGCAAGCCTGTAATGCTTTAGTTTTACCCTTTTACCGGGACTGTAAATGTTTAAAGTGTTTCCTTTTTTATATTTATTTTTTATTGTCTTTATTTGTATATTGTAAAGCATTCTCATACTTATTCAAACGTCTGACCTACTGTACAGTCTGTTTACAGGTATTGTAAACTAATGTAAATTTTATTGACATGCTTGAAATTAGTAAGTCCGATGTAGTTTTTATATAATACTTCATCGTTCAGCTTCCTAACAAAGCAAACATATAACCTTTTCCATGTAAACTGAGTAAAGACGACATTTCTGGGTAAATGTAAGCTATTGGCATATCATAATGTCGTAAATGACCATTGTTTCAGAATAAATACGTACATAAGTAACAACAATTGCTTTGAATCCGATATTATTGATCATAATTATGATATAACTGATATATGCCAGTAAACATAAAATAAATAAAATAAAACGTACAGGGACTTATATCATAATTTAGGGGAAAGAAACGAGACATTATACAAAATAGTACACATAAAAAAAGTGTCACACTATAACCAAGTGACAAAACATATTTCAAATGTTCACAGGGGATTTGATTGAGCCTGCTCATAGACGATTGTGGATTATGCAAGCTACCGTCCAAGCCACAAAGCTCCGGCTATAATCCTGCTTTGGAAGAAAAAAAATCTGGAGACAAAGTGATCCCTCGGAAGCATTAATCACAACAAAATTACAAGAGAATTGCAGACTCGGTTTGATTGAGTCTGTACATGAGGGAAGTATGTTAGACTTAAAGGCTACATAACACCGAGTCTGCAATTTTCATGTAATTTTGTAGTGATTACTGTTTCCGGGGAATCACCCTTCTTCCAGAATTTAGTAATGAAACCAAGTCTTGCACATGACTATACGCTCTTGCAAACCTAAAAGCATAAGTTGATATGTTAACAGTACTTTTTGAATAATATTCAAATTCAAACTATTCAAAAACTTAACAATATCATATCTATATACCAAAATCATTGAAGTAACGAGAGGAAGGAAAAGACCTTTTTCTCAGAACAAACCACATTCATACATCGAAAAATTCTAAAATGATTCTGAGACAACAGGCATTTTATGCTCGAGAGATTTATGCTTCAAACACGAATATTGTTTTTCTTTTATTTAGAAAATGGAAACATAAGTTTAATAACATTTATATAATGGTTTTAGCGTATGTTATATCCTAATATTTTTTAACCTGAAAAAGTAAAGCATAATGTGAAATTATTTTTAAAAAAAGTAGCAAAAATGTAAAAAAGTAATTTGACTTCATTAAAATACTAATTCACTATAACTGTACTAATTGCTAAAATCAACAAAAGCAAAATATGGTTCAGGTAATTGGCAATGAGTAACATTTTGGAAACTATCATATGACACAAAAATAAAAAAAATCATATATTCAGCCTTTAACAAAAAGTAAGGCAAAAGCTAGGAGACATATAATAGAAAACAAAGATATAAGGTGTCAGTAGAAATACAAACGTGCCAGCTGAGATATAAAATATGATAAACAAGATCAACAAGGAAAGGCGGCGTTCAATGAAGCCTAGATGTTTTCTTTCCTTTTTTCCATTTAGACTTGACAGTTCTTATTTAAATTTACTGATTTATTCCGATTAAAAACAAACAGTTTTATTCTACGGCCTATTTAACTAAATCAAAAATCATTATTGGGAGAAATATACAAATATATCCGAATAAAAGCTGAAAAGACCCTATCATTGATACAATTGTGGCCGACAATTATATGTACAGAATACAGTCAAATACCGTCTTTTTGTTATAGCACATATATATTTAGTGAAATGTTCTAACCAGAAAGTGGTGCGTTTGATTCGTTCAATAATGCTGCGGTTTTAAAATGGCACACCTATCATAAAAGTATATAAAGCTATATATCTGCTGCAAAATCGTTGTTTGAATTTTATAAAAAAGTATACTTCCAAAATGATTGTATGAAACTAAATATTGTAGTAAATTGCCTTGAAAGCACGAAATCATTGCTAAATGAGTAACAACCTTTTTGAAATAGCAGAATAATAATATAATCAAGAAAATTTTATTCTGTTTACTTACAAAATTCAACTGTGTTAAATGACACAGACATTCTATGTTACAACTCTTTAGAAAATCCACTATAAAATTATGGAAACAATATAATTTTATAAGATATAGCTCTATACCCGCTATATGAAATATGAGATACTGTTATAAATGTTATAAAACTATGAAAACAACAATAACGACTAGCCAGAAAACGGAAAACAAACAAGCAATAATTAAAGGATATGTTTTTTGTTTGAGTGAAATATGGAATATATTTTCACGAAACATGATAAAATGCCACATATTTTCATGAGCCGGGACGTCATGTTGAGTGAAAATATATACCATATTTCACGAAAAACGAAAAAATAACCTTTTTATTTAATTTGATGATCAAATAAAATTGGTTACGAACCCCCTTGCTTTCTACGCAACTGCAATTGTACAGCGCGCAGTAATATAGATGCGTCTTGTTTTGCACGCGATATTTTGCGCTACATTGTGACGTCACGTAAACAACCCTTTAAGCGCATGTACAGCGTTAATGACTGAATTAAAGATATTGGTGTTCGGATTTATTTTCTTAGTTGGACCATTTTCTATCATTCTAGATAGTTTTCAAAACGAAATTCAACAAAAAGTTGTTTTGTATTTATCAGATTCTTCAAACAAAATGGCGAAAGAAGTCCCTTAAAATAAATATGAGTTTTGACTCCGCCCACTTTCATATTTATATTTCATATTTATTTTTAAAAAATATGAAATATATTTGACTGATATAGCATCATATTTCGTGGGTAAAATTAAATAATGAGTAGTACAGGTATATGGCATGCACTGAATTGCAGAATATTTGATAATATCTATTCAATATCTCGAAAAAGCCGATCAATAGAGCATGCGCACGTTTGATTAGATTTAATGAATATCATATGATCTACTCGGTCAAGTGCAACAAAACAATAGTGCGACATGTAAGTGACAATGTTTTTTAAAAGCATCAATTAACAAACATGACTCTCCATACATTGTATGTACTATATTACCTATTCATATGAAGATGTCACAATCGATAATACAACAAAAGAGCGAGGCACCATTTCTTGATTTAATTGTATCTTTTCATAAATACATAACAATGAACACAACGCAAACGTATTTGTACTCAATGACATTAAGAATGCATCCAAATGCTTAGAATATTCTTATTTAAGTAAATAACCATTTATCAATAGACACATTGTATATAAAATATAAAAATACATTCATATAGAGAACGCGATTATGAGGAATGTTTATGCTTATTGTACGGATGTCATATTTTAGTCAAAATTAAGGGAAAAAACATTCAAAATAACATGGTTGCAAAAAATGAACTGCCTGGTAATACTTTATACATCGTTTTCATCGGTGATGAGAATTGGTATGCATCTTAAGATGCAATCGAAACACCGCGGACGATTTCAGTAAAGTCTTCCTTGCGGCAGAGTCGGATACAGCCAAATTTCCACGATCAAATTGTAAATGATCAGCCCAAAGTATCTAAAGCAGAAGATATTGATTGCTTTGGTAAGCTCCAGTCACATTTAAAGTCTTATAAACATCTAGAAAAATCCATTTATAAACGTTTATTAGATATTTCTTAAAAATCACGAACATTTGTAAACAGTCGCGAATAAAAACGACTTCTTCAAGAAATAGAATCTTTATTAAAATTGCTTTGTTTTATAAAAATGTCTAATTTTGCCTTGAAGTCGTCATGAAAATTATTAGCAAGTTTCAGGGTAGTCATTCAAATGGTACCGGAAATAAGTTAGTGGTAGTTAGACTGTACAAAAATGCTAAACAAACATTCCAAGTCGCAAAAGGGACATAGCTTTGTCAAAATCAACGGCCGAGTCATGTCCTTTTGCCTGTAAATTGGACGATGGTCACTTACAAATATTTAAAGTTTAAAGTAAGGAATGGAAGTAGAACACAAAAATTAGATTGTACAACCTACTTAACCAATTATAGGTGCTGACTCGAACGCCGATGCCCGGGTGATCAGGATAACTATAATAATAGATATGAAAGTTAAACTTATACTATTTCAGATATCAACTTGAAACTTCGATGGCCAGATGTGCATTACACATGCTTAATGAATATACCCTTCCTACCCTTGAGTTATTGCCCTTTGTTATTTTTCATTATTATTTTCTCATTGTGGAGGATTGCAAAGCATAAGAATGGTGACTCTACCTTTTTTATTATCATACGTCCGGGAAAAAATGTAGTATAGTGATATGGATCTGGTCGTCCGCCTTTCTGTCTGTTAACAATATCGTGTCCGCTCTATATCTTTTGAACCAATGGAAGGAAAACTACTTGCAGAAATGTTAATAATGAGATGGTGTGCAGGTTTTACCTTCTTCGGGTCAAGGTCACACTTAGTCATTAAGTATTAATTAGTCAAGATGTATTGATTTCAAAATTTCGTCCCCGCTTTCAAGTGTATCTTTTATATAGCTGAAAGGAAATAAAAGCTATTTTGCATAAATGTAACTTATAATGAGAAGATGAGCAGAACGTCGGTTTAGTCTTCCTTAGAAGAAAAATCTGGAATAATTGCCCTTTGTTATTTTCATTATTTTGTTTTGTCCGTAGCATGGTCTCGAAAAGTATGTTAAGATTTCAACTTTAAAATATTACTGAATACAGGAAGAGTGCAGTAACGGTAATTTTTCTTTATTTTTCATGCTTAGTATCTGTCCAGAGCATGTCTCGTTAAGTATTAAGACTGCAACTTGAAATTGGTAAATAGGTAAATAGATCCCACTGAGGAAAAATGCGGTGCATCAGAAAGGTTATTGCCCTTTCTTAATTTTACTAGATTATAAGTACTTTAGTTATCAACTTGAAATTGCATAGGTTGAATGATCTTATTTAGAAGAAGTTTACAAACATGATTAACCTCCAAAATTCTTGTGTCATGCTTGTCCTCTTTATTTATATTTTTGCATATTTTTGTCAGGATCATAGCTTGATCTCATTGAAAGAGTGTCGTTCACAAGTATAATTACTCTTTTACTTCATTCTATTGCCTTAGGTTTCTTTTCTTTTCATAACAGTTGCCCAGAGCATAACCGATATAAATTTGTTCAGCTTGGCTGATGGATGGATCACAGTAATAAGAACAAGTAAAAAATTGCTGGGAAATGCAGCAATATGATTGTCACGGCGAAAAAAAAAAACCAACCCCAACACAAAAAGAAAAACAACAAAAAAAAAACCAGTTAAATATATTGATAAGGTATCTCCAAATAGCATTGTTTTGAATTGACATGTTAACTTGTTCAGAAGGTTTTAAAATAACATAATCATGTAACTTGTTACAAGAGCCATGTTTATATGTAGTAGAGCAGAATAATTATCATTTTTGTGTACTGCATACCTCTCGAGTGAGATTTATCCACCTATGAAGGTTCATGTTGATATCTCAAAGGCCTTTGTAGTTATGCTCTGGACAAAATTAAGTATGAAAAATAACAAAGGGCAAAAACTGAAAAATAATGCACGGTAGGTTAAATGTCTTGTGTGCTGCACTCCTCCTCAATGAGATCTATCCACCTAATAAGTTTCAAGTTGATACCTCTAACACCTTTTTGAGATTATTATTATTATTATTATTATATACCACATTTCTATAGCACTCTTTTCATAAATAATAAATGTTCAAGAGTGCTTTACATAAATCCGATAAAACATAATCATATATATATAAGACATAATGTACAACATTAATTAAGTAAACCTATTAAACAATAATGATAATCTAAAACCAGTAAAGGATGGTAAGAAATACAGACACATTTAGTTTAAAATCAAGGCTCAATTAATAATAATTGAGATAAGCTCCGGACAAAAAGTATGAAAAATAACAAATGGCAATAACTTACAAAATATAAAGGGTATTATTCTTGCGCACAACATTCCTCCCCAATAAGATCTATCCACCTATAAAGTTTCATGTTGACATTTCAAAGACGTTTTCAGAGATATGCTTCACTCAGGTGAAAAATTTAGTATGGAAAATAACAAAGGGCAATAACTCAAAAATTATGAAGGGTAGAGTTATCACTCTTTTGCACTGCATACCTCCTGAGTAAGATCTATCCACCTATGAAGTTTCATGTTGAAATCTCAAATGCTTTTGTAGTTATACCCTGGACAAAAATAAAGTATGAAAAATAACAAAGTGCAATAACTAAAAAAAAACAATGCACGGTATGTTATCATTCTAGTGTGCTGCAATGCTCCCCAATAAGATCTATCCACCTATGAAGTTTCAAGTTGTTACCTCTAACATTTTTTTAGATAAGCTCCAGACAAAAAGTTTGAAATATAACAAATGGCAATAACTCAAACATTATAAAGGATAGAGTTATCATTCTTGCGCACAACATTCCTCCTCAAAAAGATCTATCCACCTATGAAGTTTCATGTTGACATTTCAAAGACTTTTTCAGAGATATGCTCCACTGAGGTGAAAAATTTAGTATGAAAAATAACAAAGGGCAATAACTAAAAATTATGAAGGGTAGAGTTATCACTCTTTTGCACTGCATATCTCCTGAGTGAGATCTGTCCACCTTTGAAGGTTCATGTCGATATCTCAAAGGCGTTTGTAGTTATACCCTGGACAAAATTAAGTATGAAAAATAACAAAGGGCAATAACTGAAAAATAATGCACGGTTAGTTATCATTCTAGTGTGCTGCACTTCTCATCAAAAAGAGCTATCCACCTATGAAGTTTCAAGTTGTTACCTCTACCACTTTTTTAGATATTCTCCCGACAAAAAGTAAGAAAATAACAAATGTCAATAACTCAAAACTTATAAAGGTTAGAGTTATCATTCTTTCGCACAACATTCATCCTCAAAAAGATCTATCTACCTATGAAGATTACATTGACATCTCAAAGTTTGTTTTTTTTAGTTAATTTATGCTCCACTCAGGTGAAAAATTAAGTATGAAAAATAACAAAGAGCAATAACTCAAAATTTAGAAATGGTACAGTTATCACTCTTGCATTGCACACCTCCTGAGTGAGATCTATCCACATGAAGTTTCATGTTGATATCTCAAAGGCTTTTTGCTGTGGACAAAAATTGAGTTTGAAGAATAACAAAGGGTAACAATGAAAAAAATATGCAGCGTAGAGTTATCATTCTTGTGCACTGCACTTTTCCTAAATATGATTTATCCACAAATGAAGTTTCAAGTTGATATCTCCACCTATGAAGTTTCAAATTGATACTTTTTGAGATATGCTCCGGACAAAAATGTAGAGTGACAAACGGAAGGACAAACGGACGGATGGAGACTAATTCTATATCCGTCTTTTCGGCGGGGGGTAATAAACATTTTCTTACTCATATCTAAAGGAAACTCAGAATTTTGCTCACAATAACGTGACATGAATTCTGAATGAAGTTTGATGTTGTGGTAAAAACTGATTTAAGGACCAAATTAAGTTTAATATTTTACAACCTGGTATGGTGAATGTTAATTGTGAAACGCATATAAAAAACCAAGTCACATTTTAGAATTGTGCAAGAAAAATGAAATTATTAAACAAGAGGGCCATGATGGCCCTGAGTCGCTCACCAGAAACAACTGTTTTTCAGTGTTGGAAATTATTTTTCAAAAGAACTTGCTGAAAGGCAAGTCCAGCTCTTTCGACAGTTCAGCTCGATCAACTTTAACTTGCCCCTTTAGTAATATACTTTCACAACACTGATTGTTTTAGCTTTTTTTCTTCATAATAAACAATAGGACCACTAAGATGGCCCTAGATGACTCATCTAACCCATCATTTCATTATTCACTATAAAAATTGTAATATTTTGCCCTAATATTTTGGAAAGGATTTGTTAAAATATGTATGTTGCAAGTGTATTCCTATGAGACTATGTAGAATAAATGCAGAACAACTGACCACTAGAGCAGGATTAATTTTGATTGGACAAATTTTTTTAAAACTTTTTTTTGAATGAAAACACAAAATGTCACAAGCAAAACATGTAAGGTGTAGATGTTTGAAGTTCACAGTTTGGGACAAATTTTTTTTATACATTCTGTATGGTAACATAACTGTACCTCAAAAAAAGACAATAGGTCAAACATTGTAAAAAATATGAAAAGTAGGCCAGTTAATATCAAAATTCAATTCAGCATCAGAAATTACACCCCTTGTCCAAATTTCAAGTCTGTATGTCAAGAACACAAGAATGAAAGTCAAATTATATCAATAATATCAAAAGTAGGTCAGTTGATATCAAAATTCATTTCGGCATCAGAATTTACAAACCTGGTCAACATTTAAAATCTGAATGTCAAAATACAAGACAGTAGGTCAAATGATGTCAGTAATACCTAAAGTAGGTCAGCTGGTATCAAAATTGAATTCAACATAAAAAATTACACAAATTACACCCATAGTCCAAATTTCAAGTCTGTACATAAAAGACAAATAAAGTAGGTAAAGCGATATCAAATATATCAAAAGTAAGCCAGTTCATATCAAAATTCAATTCAGGAACAGAAATTAAACCCCTTGTCCCTTGTTAATTCAACAGAAAAAAAAAATACAATTTTTTACAAAATTCAATAAGAGAATTGAGCAGATAAATTCATCTTTGATAGTTAAGTACAGGAGTAACAAATTTTATGTTTCTTTAGGCCTATTTTTTTTCCTGGTTAATGACCTACAACTGACCTTACAATGATGCAATAGTCCGAATTCCAGAGCTGAAATATATTTACACATCATAAACAGGTCATGACCCAAGCCAATGAAATTTATGAAATTTTTGCTGAAAATGTCTTAGTTGGATAAAAGAATGAATAAACTATGTACAGGAAACTGCATATGCTATTACAGGCAATGTAAAGATGGTCTTTTCTATAAAAAAAAGAAAAAAAAGTTTTTGTAATGACACTATCATTTTATTTATACTGTGACCACGAATAGTTTAAGAGTTTAAAACATAACATTTATACTTTGTGTGAATTCAAAACACGTATATTTCATATTTATATTTATAAGGAGACTATGTATCTATTGTCAGTATTTTTTTAATATTTAAATTAGAGCTTAGAATATCTTTAAACTTTAATTTAAAGAAATGCTAGTGCATTTAAGCTTTAGCTTTAACAGGACCAATCAAACTAATATGAGCAAACTTTATTAAAGACTACCTAAGAATGCTACTGACAAAGTTTAATGATCATCTATCAATTAGCTCTGCAGATGGAGATGTCTAAAGGTTTTTCTATTTTTAGCCCTAGAGACCCTTAAAAGGGGCCAATCAAATTAAGATGAGCAAACTTGATAAAAGACTACCAAAGAAGGCTACAGACAAAGTTTGGTGATCATTCATCTATTAGTTCTGTAGGAGCAGATGTTTAAAGGTATTTCTATTTTTAGCTTTAGCGGCCCCTACAAGGGGCCAATCAAATTAATATGAGCAAACTTGATAAAAGACTACTTAAGAATGCTACAGACAAAGTTTGGTGATCATCTATCAATTAGTTCTGTAGAAAAAGCATTTAAAAGTATTTCTATTTTAAGCTATAGCGGCCCTTAAAAGGGGCCAATCAAACTAATATGAGCAAACTTGATGAAAGACTACCCAAAAATGCTACAGACAAAGTTTGGTAATCTTCCATCCATTAGTTCTGTAGAAAAAGATGTCTAAAGGTTTTTCTATTTTTAGCCCTAGAGACCCCTAAAAGGGGCCAATCAAATAAATACGAGCAAACTGAATAAAAGACTACCCAAGAATTGTACTGACAAAGTTTTGTGATCATCAATCTATTCGTTCTGTAGAAGATAACATTTAAAGGTATTTCTATTTGTTGCTATAGCGGCCCATACAAGGGGCCAATCAAATTAATATGAGCAAACTTGATAAAAGACTACCCAAGAATGCTACAGACAAAGTTTGGTGATCATCCATCAATTGGTTCTGTAGAAGAAAATGTCTAAAGGTTTTCTATTTTAAGCCCTAGTGACCCCTAAAAGGGGCCAATCAAATTAATATGAGCAAACTTGATAAAAGACTACCTAAGGATGCTACAGACAAAGTTTGGTGATCATCCATCAATTAGTTCTGTAGAAGAAGACGTTTAAAGATATTTCTATTTTTAGCTGTAGCAGCCCCTACAAGGGGCAAATCAAATTACTATGAGCAAACTTGATAAAAGACTACCCAAGAATACTACAGACAAAGTTTGGTGATCATCCATCAATTGGTTCTGTAGAAGAAGATGTCTAAAGGTTTTTCTATTTTTAGCCCTAGTGCCAATTGAAATGATATGAGCAAACTTGATAAAAGACTACCCAAGAATACTACAGACAAAGTTTGGTGATCATCCATCCATTAGTTCTGTAGTAGAAGATGTTTAAAGGTTTTTCTATTTTTAGCTCTGCTGAACCCTAAAAAGGGCCAATTGAAATGACATGAGCAAATTTAAGTGTGACTATCACAAGGATGCTACAGACCAAATTTTAGTTAAATCTGCCCAGCAGTTTCAGAGAAGAAGATGATTGTTGACGCATGACGACGGACGACGGACGCCGGAGTATCGCCCTTTGTTACTAATAGCTCACCCTGAGCCTTCGGCTCTGGTGAGCTAAAAAAAAGAAGACAATTTAAGTTCTTAATTGCAAATATAGAAACTTAGGAATGTAATGTTCAAAGACATTTTACACGTGAAAAGATTCACTCCGAGAGAGACATAGATCCGACATGAGAACACATTAGTCAAAATATGTCGGCCCTTCGTGTTTTTCGCATTTTCGCATTTTGAGGCGAAGACGCGAAAATATTTGGATGGCGTTAATCAGCCACCATACATAATCCATTCAAGGCGAATTTCTCAAGCATGTCGAAAGGATGTCCGGAAATGTGTTAATATAAAACGCTGATATTTCGTGTGTTGATAAAAATACTGTTTAGATTCTATATGGTTTTGAAAAAAAAACTGTTTCTATGTAACTTTTCACGGAAATGGGCTGTACAATGATTGCGTAAAAACAATAAAATGTCGGCTGTAGAAATCGAAAGGCATTTTGTCACGTGACTTTTGCCCATGCTACCGAAAACTACTCATCACAATATCACGGCGTTGAGACGCCGTGAAATAACAGCTCTGCCCATAATAATTTTAAAGCCAATGACCTTTGTTGCTATTCATGTGTTAAATGCGATTTTGTACGTGATGTCAAAACGTTTATAGCCTGAGTCTTTATTGGCGAATAGATTATCTTATTTAATTTTACCCATGAAATATGGTGCTTTATCAGTTTTTTTTTCGTTTTTCGTGAAGTATGGTATATATTTTCACTCAACATGATAAAATGCCACATATTTACACTCGCCGTCCCGGCTCGTGAAAATATGTGGCATTATATCATGTTTCGTTAAAATATATTCCATATCTCACTCAAATGAACAAATATCCTCTTAATATTATCGCTTTGTACCTTTGAAATTATTACCAAGTGTATTTAAAACTATCCTATTTTACAACTGCTGGGTATTGGGAAGTATGTGACTGCTTCTTGTTTGTCTAAATTTTCGGGGGTTTAATGTAAGAAGTTTGTGAACAATTTTGGTACCTGGTCTGCTAAAATAATTTCTGAATAATTTCAAAATTCGTGTATATTGACTGCATAGCGAATAGTGCGGATCATGAGAAGACGGTACAGCACGGTAAAGATGTGCCGGATGATAGTGGTCTGTCATTTACCATTCTACCCTGTTAAGAAAAAAAATAGGGACGTCCGTGGCCGAGTGGTTAAGGTTGTTGACTTCAAGCCACTTGCCCCTCACCACTGTAGGTTTCAAATCCCGACAGGGACTTTGGATTCTTCCTCGTGAGGAAGCTATCCAGCTTACGGAACGTCGGTGGTTCTATTCAAGTGCACGTTTACGCCTTATATAATGCACGGAAAGGCACCTGAAGTCTTCATATTTTTTAAATTTTGCCGTGTTGGACTTTCTTTAGGGATTCTTATTTTCTCTATTTTATCGCCACATCAGCGTTGTTTGTGCCGTGTGGAGGCTGTAAAAAGTCGCCCCGTACATTCAATCAGACATGTTATATTTCCGATCCTTTAAGATCGTTCAGCACGACATTACTGTTGTGCTTGTGGTATTTTTAGTTTTAACTTTTCGGCATTTTCTAGTTGGGTGGTTCCAATATTCCTAATTGAATAATGTTGAATCACCCTTAGGATATGTTGCCTGCTTTTTAACTTGTCTGTTGACGTCTTATTTGTGGTATGCAGGCTTCATAACCTCCGATTCCCTTTCAAAATTCCATTTTATTTAGTTGCGCCCATTGTTTTCTCGTTTAGGGCACACGCTTTTTATTACTTGGGGACCATACGCCGCTTTTCATGGAATGGCACGGAAGTTTCACATTGAAGGTTCCATGATTACCGCCGTATAAACACATCTTTGGATGTTTCTAAATTCAAAATTTTACAATTTCATGTTTAAATGTTGAATTCTGCTTAAGCCGGTGCTAGGGGGGGAGTGGATGGTAGTTTGCACTTTACAGTACCGTCCATGAACAGGATCAATCAAACCGAGCCTGCAACATTTTCAATTTTGCCGTGTTGGGCTTTCTTTAGGGATTCTTATTTTCTCTATTCCTTCACCAGTAAAGCTGGAACGTCGCCATAAAGCATAAACTGTGTCGGTGTGACGTAAAACCCATTAGCGTAAGATAAATGTCTGCACTTTGTGACTTGTTTAAAGTGTTCTCTGTGGATGTATATCCCATGCTTTGTTAAATTACATTATTTGTACAATCGACAAAATATCTACTAATTGGGACATTTTTTATGTTATTTTATTATTTTGCTCATAAATTTATAATTAATATGGCGGCGTGCTGTTTCGTAATATTTCCATCTGTTGTCAGACAATAGCAAAATTCAATTAAAATATCATATAATATTAATAATATTATATACAATGAATCATGTTTTACGAAATAAAGATTAAAATTCATCCGAGGGAATTATTTATTTGCTCACATTTCAATTCAATAAGGAACCATCAGACTGATTAAAATATTATGCATTAAAGCTTTCAATATAATAAAAATATCAAAGCTTTAAATTAAAGGATATACTAATATTTAATATAACGTGTGAATTGACATATAAGAGTTATAATACTGAATGTTTAAACGTCAAACAACTAATTGTGGGGCTCTGGTTCTTCCGTTGTCACGTCTTTTTCTCCAGGTTCTGTGACGATGGGCGTGGTTATTGATTCCGTAGTGACTGGTTGCGTAGGTGCATCTGTGTTTATGGGCGTGGTATCGGACTGTGTAGTGATTGGTCTGGTCGGCGCATCTGTGACAGACGGCGTGCTTTCAGATACAGTGTTAAAGATTTTGTTTGTAAGTTTCATAACAATTAGTTCACGATCTATATCCTCTGTATTTGAAAATTTTATATTTGTTTTTTTTAAAGAATTGTTGAACCACACGGTGTCTTGAAGTGCTTTACGTCGATATTTAAATCTAAGCAATGCTCTTTGAGTTCCACGAATATCTTGGTTATCGAACACGTGACTTGGTAATTCATGTAGTCTCATGTCGTCTGCTATCTTGCTATGTATGAAGACGAACATTGTCACTATCACTGTAAAATTTCAAAAGAAAAATACACACACATATTCAAACTAATGTTATATCAATATTAATTATTGAATGGAAGTCCGCTAAGCTGAATAAAAAAAAGCACCGGATTAGTAGTTTTAGAAGCCGTTGGTTCGATCCTCTGGCTGGGCATAATTTCTTCTTGGCAATTTATACAATGATCATTTGTTCCAAGCACTGGTTGAGAAATTGATTTGGAGAAGGAGCCAATTACTTGTGGACAAATGAGCCGCGTCATGACAAAACCAACGTAGTGGGTTTGCGACCAGCATGGATCCAGACCAGCCTGCGCTGGATCAGGATCCATGCTGTTCGCTATCAGTTTCTCTATTTGTTATTGGGTTTGTAAGCGAACAGCATGGATCCTGATCAGACTGCGCGGATGCGCAGACTGGTCTGGATCCATGCTGGTCGCAAACGCACTATGTTGGTTTTGTCGTGACGCGGCTCAAATGACTATTTCATTTTTGTTGATTGGTTACGGTGGTTACAATCGCCGATATACATTTATGACTAGAACATTGATTGAAATCGAAAAACAAATAAAACAAATAATTGCATAATATTTCATAGCAGTAAGAAAACGGAATTCAAAATTGAACATAGTCTTTAATATATTAACGCAATGTACATTCCAACATAAAACATCAATAATTGTATTGTATAATACATTAAATGCCAAACATATAGCAACAGTTTCATTAAATGTAGAGGTTAAAGTCCTGAGATAATTTTAACAATAGTCTTGCCATACGTGTATAAGCAGTGTTTACAACAAAATTAATGATAAAAATGTCAACCCAAAGTTGATGTCAATCTCAAAGTCACATTTTCAATAAAATAAATATTTTTAATATGACACCTTTTATATGTAAATGTTGTATATCAAATAATAATGTATTGAAAACAGATGTAACCGTAGCGGAAATACTGCGGAATTTCAGTAATTTAAAATGAAAATTGTTGTTATGGAATGATCATAAATACAATAGCACCAACAGGTGTGTCTCCACAAGAGTTTTTGGCAAACCTTCAACGTGTCACGTACGTGTCATTTCATAAATAGACACGAATTGCTCGAGTTCAATTAAATAAAAGTGCGATTGTTAGATATAAAATAATTCTTTATTGATAAATCTTCAGGATGGTTGACGCGCTTTAATGTAACAAATCAATTCCGACAAAAGAATTAAACGTGTCAATAATTTTGAAGAAATTCACAACTTTTGAAACCATTACCAGTTATGTGTTTTTTTTTAAAATTCAGTACCGCTCAAGCCGGTGCTAGATGGCGTGATGGATGTTGCATATTTTCATTATCCCTCATGTACAAACTCAATAAAACCGAGTCTGCAATTTCCATGTAATTTTGCTGTTTTAATTCTTCCGAGTGATCTCTTTTTTTTTGCCCCATATATTTCGAAATCAAGCAATGTACGCACTTGTGTTATTAGTCCTAATACTCGTATAGAATGTTAAATGTAAAAATGATAAAAAATAATTATTCCTGACCAGAAAAATCAAGTGTTATAAATATGGTGGCTGATTTGTGCCATTCGTGTTTTTGTCCCGCGACCCCGCCAAGCGAAAAATCGAGAATAAACAAGCTAGAATGGCGGGGTCGAGGAGCGAAAACATAATTATGGACACAAATAAGCCACCATATATAAATCTTAAATTAAAATAAAAAAGAAGTATTTTTCACCCCGACACATATATATCACCTTCTTCAGTCACGTATATGAACTAGTTTTTGACAACATTAAGCATCCGATTTTTTAGCCGTCTGTTCTGCTGAATAATCTTTGAGCGATTTACGTTCTATTGATTATTTTCACTTCATTTAAAATGATTTATAGTATTTGTGTTAAGAAGACAATCTATTGAAATGAAAAATCGGTTATTTCAATAGTACATTTTTTTGCAATTTGTATTTTGTCAATAATTATCTGTTTTTTTATTTGTTCTGTATAAAACTAAATTCCTTACATTGCAATAAAAATAATAACATTTAATAATAAGACTAAATACAGATAAAGAAATCGTACCAGATGTTGTTAGTATTGTAACCACGGCCCTTAATTTCACCAACTTTCTCTTCTTTGCCATTTTTGTTACCTATATATTGAAGTCATCTTATTGTGGTCTGAAATGTAAAGTGATAAATCTGTAATTTAAAGTGAGAAGTTGTAAAACAAATAATATTCAATGTAAAGTACTACGTCTGTAATGTAAAGTTAGAAGTTGTAAGGTAAATAATATTAAATGTAAAATAAGAAGTATGTAATGTAAACTGAGAAGTTTGTAAGGTAAATAATATTTAATGTAAAATAAGACGTCTTTAATGTAAAGTGAGAAGTTTGTAATGTAAATAATATTTAATGTAAAGTAAGACATCTGCAATGTAAAGAGAGAAAACTGTTACTTAAATGTAGATAATATTTAATGTAAAATAAGAAGTCTGCAATGTAAAGTGAGAAGAATGTTATGTAAATATTATTTAATGTAAAGTAAGAAGTCTGCAATGTAAAGTAAGACGTTGCAATGTAAAGTTAGAAGTCTGTAATGTAAAGTGAGAAGTCTGTAATGTAAAGTGAGAAGTCTGTAATGTTAAGTGAGAAGGCTGTAATGTAAAATGAGATGTATATATTGTAAAGTGAGATGTATGTATTGTAAAGTGAGATGTATATATTGTTAGGGGAGAAGTCTGTTATGTGAAGTAAAAAGTCTGTAATTAAAAAAGAGAAGTCTGTAATTTAATAGAAAATTCTCTTAATATGTAAAGTGAGAGGTCTGTAAATTAATATAAAGTAAGAGGAATGTAATTCAAAAAAGAAGTCACTTAATATGTAAAGTGAGAGGTATGTTATGTAACTTAAGAGGAATGTTATTTAAAAAGAGAAATATCTTAATATGTAAAGTGAGAGGTATGTTATGTAAAGTAAAACGTCTGTAATTTAAAAAGAGAAATCGCTTAAGATGTAAAGTGAGAGGTCTGTATTGTAACGTGAAATTTAAAAAAAAAGAAGACGCTGAATATTTAAAGTGAGAGGTATGTTAATATGTAAAGTAAGAGGAATGTAGTTTGAAAAGAGAAATATCTTAATATGTAAAGAGAAGTCTAATAAGTGAGATGTGCACTGCATTACATTTTGCAATAACAAATTGCTGCGTATAAACTCCCACGGTCTGATATATATAATATAATGTAATCTTTTGTCAGTCGCGTTCAAATCCTCTGTATATAATATAATAATGATAATTTGATTTCACAGCTGGGCCAAATTAAAGGCCTGAATATTCATGAGTTCATGAAATTGACACATAAATGAATGTGATATATTCAAATTAGTATGATTTGAGCAGCATAGTGAACAATAAGTAAAGGTTCTAAGTGATGCATTCTTTATTAGAATGAATTCAAATTTAAATGCCTGATAAAAAGAGTGCAATTTTCTCAAGGTTTTATACTTTAAAGCTGCACGCCAACAGATGAGTACATATTCTTTTCTTTAATAAATGTTAGTAAAATGTACATGTGTATTAAAATTTTTGTTTGATGTATTATTATTAGCATCCCAAAACGACAAGAAACATGAAGTATGCCAAATGTGATTCAATAACAATTCTTAGTCCTTTTGTTTTACCTCGTTTCTCACGGATTAATTGCTCATAGAAATAGAAAAAAGCATTGGAAATCGAGGTTATCAGATTTTTACAAGAACACAGATAACCAAGTGTTTTTGATGTTTTGTTTCCTTTTTTTGTGTCATTGACAGGCAATAAAATTATTCGTCTTCATATCAAAATATGAAAGCCCCAAGAAAATTATATCCAATCTGCATGCATATAATATCCACCCAACACATTGATATTACATAATTCAGTAAGTGCACTGGGAAGTGTAACGAAATAGAAAATGAATAGTAACAGTAAAAAAAGTTATATTTAAAAGTCTACGTTATTTCAAATGCGGATGCTTCTAAAATCAAAATTTTACTGTTTTTTTTTTTAAATGATTGATTCTGCTTAAGCTGGTGTTAGTGGGGGCGTTGACGGCAGCTTGCACTCTCAGGCTGAATCAAACCGAGTCTGCAACATTTTCAGTTTTGCAGTTTTGGACTTTCTTTTGGGAGTCTTTATTTCTATTTTATTGCAAAAGAAGTGAGTTTTGCAATTGTCAGTATTTTTTTCTGGAAAGTATTTGTTAGTTTTGAAATCATAACATGATCATGTATGTAACGAAATGAGTTGTGCGGCAAAAATATTGCAAAACTTGTTTATAAAGATGAGCTGATACTGCTTCAAAACCACTGTTTTAACATAAGTTTTGCAATATATTTTTTTTTTTTAGAAAAGACAGAAATGTTGAAATATATATGTTTTTGAATTAAACTTTTACATGCTAATTCTTATGTTAAAAATCTCAAGGCTATAGTGTCTCGATATAATCTAATTATAAAAGCTTTAATTGGATACATACTTTATTGCAAATCTCGGTTTTATTGCAAACTGGTTGTGAGAACATTGCAAGAAGAATAAGTCAAAAGAACGATTTTTGCAATAAGTTATTGCAATAAGTTATTGCAAAAACGGTTGTAACAATGCCCCCTCGTACAAATCAGATAACATCTAGTTCTGAAACTATGTCTGTTACTTAATGTATGAAATTTAATTTCTAAGCTGAGTGAAAATATCTTTAAGGCTAGATTGAATCAATTTCTTTGTACACTTGTTAATCTTATTTTCTAATTAGTAAATTTGTTTAATTTTTATATAAAAATAGCATGAATCTATGGGCATGCCGCTTTAAGAATTACTTATTTAGATGTATTTTGAAAGAAAAAGCTTATATAAAATTTTATGAAAAGCTGCACGGCGATATGCAGCGTCTAATCATATCAAAATTGCACTGATATTTTTGTTAACCTTTAATCAACCCTATCATAAAATTAATTAATTTGGATGACTGCCTGAAAACTTGTAAATGTTATTAAATAATCCCGCAGACTTACGATATATTTCGGGTATATTTGAGTATAAGTATGAGCAAAACAACAACATTAACATGTAATTATCTTGCTAACAATTACTTTTTTGTATATTAGTAAATGACAATAAAGTTCCTGAAACGGAATTTTGTAATAATAAAATGTGCTGTACCTGCACAAAAGCTATGTTAATACATGAATATCATCACTGAGCTGGAGTTCGTGAGTTTGAATCACTCAAGCAAAATACGTGTACAGAAGGTCATGGTGATAAGTTGTCAGACAGTATTTTAATGTCAGTAAACATGCCATTGATCAGAGTAAACATTAGACTATCCCTAATAAAATGTTTACAGCAAGAAAAAAAACAACACCCGTTCTGCCCACACAAATTTTAATAAGCAATGATTTCTTGTTGTTGTTGTTGTTGTAGTAGAAACTACTTTATATAAGTTTATTCATAGTATCAAAAGAGAAAGTCCATAAGATTGGGTTCCTCCAGAAGACAGTGATTTTACTTTTTAGAGGATAATTTAACGGACACAGAAGTTTCACAATTCCTGGAGAAATAACTGTTTTTTAACATGCGTAGACTATAGCATCATTTTGCGGGGCCAATAATTTTAAAGAAATATTTGTTTAGGAAATAGATATCAATTCTGAGTGCATTGTTGTAGAATAATGCACGGTTTGAGTTCAAATGCGTAGTAATATAATCACGAAGGCCGATAGGCCTGAGTGATTAATTACAAAGCATTTGAACGAAAAACGTGCATTATTATACAATAATGCACGAAGAATTGATATCTATTTCCATTCTAATACGTCAAGAAAAAATGTAATTTTTATTATAACGTTGGACTTTATGTTTGGTGGTTGAATTTGTTTTCGCCTCAGAGTTTCCAATAGAAACGTTCTTTAGAGGCCGTTCCAGTGGGTTGAAAAAAAACTGTTAAATCTACCGTTTGTAGAAACATTTTGAAAATAACGAATTTTGAAAACGTTGATACAACTTTGTTTGTTTATTTATTTCAGTTTATAATTTTCCAAGCGAAATACAAATTATTAAAAGTGAAATAAATGTAAAACTAAACTCGTTTGCGACATTAAATAGCGAACTTGATTTGATTGTTTTGCACGTGCTGTTTGGCGCTACATTGTGACGTCACGTAAACAACAATTTAAATGTCTGTACAGCGTTAACGACTGAATTAAAGATATTAATGTTCGGATTAATTTTCTTAGTTAGACCATTTTCTTTCATTCTAGATAGTTTTCACAACAAAATTCGAAAAAAATTGTTTTAATTTATCAGATTTTTTAAACAAAATGGCGCCTTCAATGTGAAAATACACAGGGAGATAATAAGAACGGCGAGTGCATTGTTGTAGAATAATGCACGCTTCCGGCCTTCTTTGTCTATATAGAAAAAATTCCGATAGTGTTAGAATAGTGATTTTAGTATAGATTACTTCACAATGTCGTCACTATTATTTATAGTTAGTTTGTTTGCAATAAGGAGCAACTTTTGCTAATTACGTCGAAACAGTCGGGATATTTTACGTAAACCTTTTTTCCGCCATTGACTTTTTGATTATGAAAATATCGAAATCTGGGAATTATACATGTTTTTTCTACATTTTGCGCAGTTATTTTACTATGAAAAGACAAAATTTTAAAATCTTTTCACACGATAATTTGCAGACTTTTTTCGAGTTTTCGATCTACAATTAATTATTTATCGTGAAAAGCTAAAATTTATTTAACCTGCGTACATGAAAATTTGTCCATCAATAGAGAAAAGTGTGCTTAAACTAAATGCTTAATAATTTCTATCACCAAGGTCGAAAAGTCGATTGCTGAAATAGCATTACTTTGAATTTAGATACAGTAAAAAATGGTAAACATATATGATTAATATTCAGAATCATATGAGAATAATAAATAATAGTGTGTTTATTGATATCGACACAATTTTTTTTATAAATGATGTATGGTATAATTACGAATAACAAAGTTTTATAAAAGTATGTAATATTAAAAGCATGCTGTAAAAAAATATTTTAATTTTGACAATGCGTCTTTGTTATAGAACAAACAGTTAAAGCTTTAACCCTTATCCATCTATAAAAACATGATACATCTAAGAGCAAAACTAAAAAATAGATGGCCATTCAATACAGAATAACAAGAGTTTAAAATTATACATTATAAATTTAATGTTTTTAATTATATTAAATCGTATCTGAACAGTACATTTTTCATTCGTTTTATATGTCACATTACAAAAATGATAATCATCCAATGACCAATTAGCCAATAAGTGTTTTACTTACTTAAATATCTAATTTACCTAAATCCCATGAAAACTTATTCCAACATTAACACCACGTTATTTACTAAATAAATTATGCAAAATATATTTTCAGCGTAATTATATAATCCGTTCTGAACGGCAAATCGATTTCGAATGAAAAGATAACGTTCTTCCGATTCATAAGTAATGAAGATTATTCATATTATAAATAAAGTCATTGAAATACCCTAGATCAGTAGGCGTTATAAATTTTGTCTTATCTTGCCATTGTGTAGTATGATGGAATGATTTAATAATCACGTCATTCAGTGGTGATTTATATTCACTCGACTCTGCATGCGTTCATTCATATGGGTATATAAGTACAAAACGTCATATTTCCGGTATTGAGTATATTAGATTAAGAATTATGGATGATATGATGTGAAAATAAATGTCGGGGTGACTTTTATGTTATTTGTGGTGGTTGTTGATGATTTTTTTTTTCAAAATTCGTTAAATACATTCTAAACTTCACGCTATGTTATTATAACGTAGTCACCGGCTAGCAACAGTTAGTGAACTGTTAAAATCGATTAAAGTACATCACACCATGTGATCATTGATAATAATTATCAACATGTAAACGTGACTTCATTTCCTTTCGATAAAAAGCTGAATTTTATACCCTAAGAAACATGTTAAAAACATTTCTCTTAAAGATCCTGTAACTTTTTATGGTTTTATATCATGCTCAAATGAAGATTTTTCAATGTTGTAAGTTTTAAAAGGCACTATCTGTTAATAAAAGGTAATTAGAAATTTATTTCTATAAAGTCTAAGTCAAATTTTTAAATAAGAAATGGATGCATATATTTTAATGATTACATATAATGTGGACAAATATTTTAAATATCAACTGTTACGTCATAAGGCTTTAAAGTGAAATAATTATTTATATAGACGAGAAAAACCCTAATAGTTCACACATATCACTATACACAACCGACAAAGCCATTATGTTTTTATAGTCACATTTTTGATAAATAAACACGTGAATTAATATTGGCATTAGTCAATAATAAATTTGAAAAGAAAGTAACAAATAAACAGTGTATATGTACCTATATATAAAAATGATAAGATGCAAAATACTGTATACACTACTCTTACAAGCTTTGAAAGCATTTTACCCGTGCTTACTTCCCTTTCTATATACGTCAACAGGCTTTAACGCATTTTGTGGTATATTGTTAGCCTTGTTTACTCAATATATCATTTTTTTAAAAGGCCTCTGATCTACAAAATTGCCACTATACAGAAGATGAAAAGGACATTTCTGTTCAATTCAATTCAATAGCTTTATTGTACAAAAGGCCTCCGGCCCATACACAGTGCATACAATATACATTTTTAATTAGCATTGCTGGAGATATAGAAATGGTCAAATGTCTAATATAGTTATAAAGTACAATCTGAATATAAATTATTCAAATCATTTGAGGAAATTATTTCTTTCTTTCATTGCAAAATTATATGATACGAGCTCGTCTTCAGAAATGTAATTTACGGATAAAAACATGGACAAAGTAAATTTTTGTATGTCCTTGATTTGTTTGATTGATATAGACAACAGAAGTAAGCATTCATTACAACGAACTGGACGCGGCTAATGAATGTCAACAGCAATATATCTGCCGACCAGCTGCCGATGCCCAGACTAAAGTCGTGTGAAGTGGCCCTACAAAGTAAGCCTATTACGTGGTGCGTGAGCCCAAATCACGGCGAGACGGCCTGAACGGCGGCGCCCTTTGCTGTCACAGGACCACACATTTTCATATAGTCATAAGGTTACTGTACATTAAGGTTCTTATGGGCCGCCGTACAATAATCTCCTTTCGGCTCAGAATTCATTTCTTTGGCTAACAATCCTTGGAAATTGTATGGAGGTAAATTATCACAACTATGTAATTCAAAATTAACTCTTGAAATACATGGCTGGTGACATGTCTTCGGTCCGTACTCGACAGCGAAAGCTGAATTTTGTGCCTATATGAATCTGCTTACTATTTCATGAATGATATGGAGAATATTCTGTTTGCACGGAATGATGATGCTGCCAAAATAAAGGATCGTATCTTTCGGGCAAATTTTACGGCACTGATATACTATATGTTTCGACAAGCATCCCTTACAGGTTTTTACAGACGAATTTTGAATGAACGTTTGCTATAAAAACATCCAAATATACTAGATAATCAATGGCCTAATTTCGAGTAATTTTGAGTGCGATTTTCCAAACATTTTAGGTAAAATGTAAATTACATTACATAGTAAGATTCAGCAAAGGTATGGAATAGACCATTGTCTTTTATTTTGCATTTTTATTAAAAGATAGCTTCAGTCAAGAGGAATTTGTCTCCTATATTATTCATAAGAAGCTCTTAAGACTATATTAAAAGTTTGTTAATATTCTGAAGAATATTTCTCATACAAGTGTAATGATTTAAAAAGAAACCCCAAAACAACAACAACACACATTTGCTTATTACAAAAACCGCAATTAATCTCTTTTAATCATCATGTAGACCTTTGAATATTCATCGATTATATGTATGTTCAAACTAATTTCATTTATTTCTTGGACCTAATTGGCATTTAATCTGAATATAAAGATTAAGAAGAAGAACGTTTACCAATTAAACTACACGTTTCTCGTGGTCAATCGATCTCATTCATATACAGGATCATTCTGTTTACTTAATAAATACACAATACTGACAACATTATAAAGGTTATAAAAATAAATTAGAAAAATACTATCAATATAATGAATAAGTGAATCATTTCTGAAATCATTCAAATCCCAATCTGAGTATTGTGTATGAACAAGCAACTGACATTTAGAAATTACCTATATTTTAATTCGAAATGAATAATTTACAAAATGTTAAAAAGAGATAAACGAATTCCCAAAGAATGTCAAAACAGCAAAATTAAAAATGTTACAGGCTCGGTTTGATTAAGCCTGTTCAACGCCGCTTAGTACCGGGATACGTAACATAAAACATTTAAACATGATCACGTGAACATGTAATAGGAAGAAATATGATGAAACTTGATTGACAATGATGAGACAATTAAGAGCCATTATCCATATTTTACGCTTCTATTCAGACAGTGTTATTGGATGTATTTTTAGGTTTCCATATTTCATATTACATTGTTCAGATTGTTAATTTGCACCTCATTGGTACAGTCATTTTTATCAATTTATGTAAGCCGTGAGTATGAATATCAAAGACTACTATTCGCGAGGACTTCAATGTTTGCTTGGAAAAGAAAATTAAAATTAAACTGAATCAATTTAAAATACGCTGTTATTGAATGCAACTTCAATATAATACATAATCAGAAATATTAGGACTATTTAATAATAAATGGGATATGTAATCCAACCATTATGATACAGAAACAAGTCAAATAGATTGTATCTTAATATGAATAGTTTTACTGTATTCTAGAACAATTTTCTAGAAAATCATGATGACATGTTAGACAAAAATGTTTTATATCAATTAAAATAATTATAACCGATTTTGATAAGGTCTTTACGCACAATTTAGATATCATGTTACCCTTATTTTCCCTTGGCCTGTCAGCATAATCTGTCTCATTATCTAAATTAAATGTTTCTGAAATGTCAGATATTTAACAATTTACATCACCGTATAAAAGCATTTTTGTATCGTTAATACAGATAACGAAGAACGTTCTAGTAGAAATAGCGTTGACACGAGCCGGAATCGTCCAAATGACTTTTGAATGTGTTCACGGAATATTAGATATATTAATTTCAATAATAATATGGATACCTCTGAAGCAAATCTTTGGACATTGATGATCATTTTAACTTTATCTTTCACAAGATCGTATGTTGAAACATTTGATAAATACAAACAATTCAGATTAGGTACAGAATTTTGTGCTGAGAAAATTGTAACTGTGATAATCTTTGTCATATTTTTAATGATTGTTGTAGAAATACGACTGACATACAGAACAATTCTAGCGATAAAGATGCAAATGATGATAGAATTGATATGTTTTATGAACAAGAACAGTTTAAGTGTGAAAGTTTCGACTCACCAAAACGAGGTAAAACATCTGCATTAATGGTATCGTTATGCCCAAAAACTTGGGTTGGCAAGGAAACTAAACAGTTATGTGAGGATAAATATTCAGATAATATCAGCAATATCCTGCTGGCGGTTCCAGTACAAAGTTCTGATAATAATATTACTTTCCGAAATATGTATTGTGCATATTGCAACAACGTGTTTGAGTTTCGGTATTTCACCTTCGAAAATGTATGTTTAGGCAATATCAACATCACTTCGTGCATTCTATTTCATTATCAACCAATAAGTTCTTCGATATTGAGAGGTTGTGGGAAAAGTGCAATTCGGGTGATATCAACATGTTTCAAATCTGATAGTTTCAAGGCAAACCAAAGTCAACTATTAAACAATTTATGTCAGTCAGAATCTGTTTCAGTTGTTTTCGACGAATATAACTTTAACGCATACAAAAATAAATTCTGTGCAATGTGTAATGAAATCGACGAAAAGAATCTTCTTTGTTCCCCTGTTAGTAATACAATAATAGAGTCAAAAATAATGACATACAGTTATCGCATGATCGTTGATCTGAATTTACGTCAAGTCCAGACAGTTCATGATTTTAAAGATCACCAAAAAATGATCGATAGTTCAAAGATGTGTTCAAATGCAGACGACGAAATATACGATCCAGTGTCATTGGCATGTAGGAAGTTGTACTGTCCTCCAATGTCAATAGCTACAGAAGGAAAGTGTGAATTGATTAATCAGACAACAAATAATCAACAGCATGTGAGAAACAAATGTACATTTTTAAAGCTTGATCCAAGCGAGTATATAATACTTAATTCAACATCGATTTATCTCTTGTTATCAAACAGGACGGTGGACTCATCGAAATTCATTGTGAATAACTCGAACGTTTACATGTGCATTAAAATACCTTCAAAACGAAATTCATTAAACTATTCCATTGTTTCTGATATCGTTGAAAGTTACTTATCTCTTGTTGGTTTATCTTTTTCCATAATTGCATTGGCAGTAACCCTTACTGTTTACATGATGTTTTCGGAACTACGTAACACGCCGGGAAAGAACCTGATAAGTTTGATGATAGCGTTACTTTCAGCACAGCTTCTTTTCGCATTTTCTAAAGAGGCCTATAACAATAAACTGGCATGTAAAGCTATGGCAATCTGCATACATTATTTCTTTTTGGCTTCTTTCAGTTGGATGAATGTAATTACCTTAGATTTGTTCATTACGTTTTCGCAATCGAGAATTTTGAGCTCAAATAACTCAAAAATATTCTACAAATACAGTGTTTACGCTTGGTTACTTCCAGCTATAGTTGTTTTCTCGGCGTTGATCTTGGAGTATTTATGTAGCGATGATAATAAATATAAACCACGATATGGAGACACCGTTTGTTGGATCTCTTCAAAGAACGCTTTGTTATTGTTTTTCTTAGGACCTCTAGCGGTTTTCAAATTATGTGATGTTGCCGGATTTATTTGTACATCGTTCCATATATCGTCGTCAAGGCGACAGACTTCCTTTGCAAGACATTATACTTTCTGTTCATGTTTGCTTTATTTGAAATTGTCTTTTGTTATGGGACTTACATGGCTGTTTGCTTTTATTGGTGTATTATCGAACAATATAGTAGTTTGGTATCTTTTTATAATATTCAACACACTACAAGGTGTTTTCATAGGCATAAGCTTTTTAACAACAAAGCGAACTATTACACTTATAAAGGCTAAAATAAGAATATTACAGACTAATCGTTCGACCTCCCGAGGACTGACCACAAAGGATTCATCCTGCTAATATTATAGGCTTTAATAAAGATTTCATAAAATTTACCTTGTAAATGTATATTTTTTACAATTGATTGTCCAAATGAGTTTTTATGCTAATCGAATTATGTTTTGTTGTTACCAATATTACACCATATTGTATTGTTTGAGAGTTGTAATATCTATGTATGTAAGAAGTGTTCACTTTCGACCGATATTGTTTCATTTCTACTACTGTACAATTATACAGTGACTGTCATGCTTCATGGTTTTTAATTTGTTTGACTATTTACGAGTATCTGTTGTGGTGTTTTTTTACGCTGATATTGTACGCTTTTTTTATATCAACCTAACGGCTCTCCAATACGTAATAATGTTACTAATCTCTGCCACATCAGTTTTTAATCAGACCTAGAGCCAAATAACCATCAGACTTACAATAAAATGCTTAAAAATAACAAAATATGAAATTATATTTTACCAAAAGAAATAATATAATGACAACTTGTGTTTTCCATTGACGTCTTAAAGTTATCTAATAACGTGAATATCAATTCAATAACACCCTGTGTTGATTCAGAAAAAGAAAATTATAAGTTGCAAAATAGCTTTAAGATATGTACACTTTCCTTTTAAGTATATTTTAAAGAAAGTATGTTATGATTTAAACATCGATAAAGAATGATTAACCTTTCTTTAGGTACATAAGACATACGATCTTACAGTAACTTATAAAATCCACCTGCTTGTTGTCTTTGTTATGAAGGTAAAGCAAAACCAGCAACGACACGTTTTTTTCTGCTCTTCCAATCAATATAACATTTATTACATTTCTGTGAAAAATGTGTAGAATATCCCTTTTAAACGCAGCCTTTCCTAATATTTGCGTATGTATATCATAGACAGTAACTATATTCATAATTAATAGCATTTTTTTATTGTTTGTCTTGTGCCATCATAATACTATCATGTGTATTTGAAATAAAATTGTGCATACGTGAATATATATTGGATAGAACTGTCATGAAAGCGTAGGTAGATTGATTCTTGCCTAGTTTTCCAAAACATATTTTTCAACCACCGAGGGGATAATCAATCATTTTGTTATACCAATTCTTACAGCTTATTACGTTCAACGTTTAAATGTAAAAAAAATATATTTGTGCGATTTAATCAGTATGTGTTGAAATAATCGTTGGCAAGCATGATATTATTTTATTCAACGGAGTCGCAAAATCGGCACGGTGTGTGATGAAATTATGTTTGTTTGTTTGTTTGATATATTATTAAAATGTGGCATTGTCTTTTTATGGACATGTTATTATTGTAAATATATTTTGTTTGAAAGTATGTCGGAAGTAAAAGTATTTATCTATTTGTCTTTTTTTGTTGTTTCTCATTCATAAAGGTTAATTTATTCGTATGTATTTATGTTATAATTGGGTTTGCTAGAAGGGTTTGTATAATTCATATTTCATTCCGCAGGTTAAATATGATCGTCTTAGGTTATATATAATGGCATAAGTATGGTGGCTGATTTGTGCCATTTCTGTTTTCGCCCCGCGCCCCCGCCATTTTAACTTGTTAATTCTCGACTTTTCGCTTGGCGGGGTCGCGGGACGAAAACACGCTATTTAGCGTGGGCGCGGTGTAAAGTTTTATTTTATTAAACTTCGCACCGCGCCCCCGCCGTTTTATTTATTAATTCTCGCTCCGCGCCCTCGCGGGGCGAAGTTTTATTTGTTAAACTTCGCCGCGCGCCCCCGCTAATTAGCGTGTTTTCGCTCCGCGACCCCGCCATTTTAACTTGTTAATTTTCGACTTTTCGCTTGGCGGGGTCGCGGGACGAAAACACGTATGGCACAAATCAGCCACCATACATAAGAGATTTGTGATTGTCTAAGGGATTTGTTACAAAGCTCATTGTTATTTTATGACAGGTTATCTATGAATGTTGCTTTTCCTTAAAAAGAATAAAGTCGTTTGATGCGCGTGTACATATCTCATTGATTATATTGACTATAATTTGTCCATTTCAATTTTATCTAGTTGTAAGTGTCTATTTCATTTTACTCTAAAATTAGGTAAATAAAAGCACTTAAAACACTGCATTTGTTCAGTTCTTTTATCTTGATTTTTTTTCTTTAACCTTGGTCATCTGTTTATTGTCATCATTCTGTTTATTTTAGTTAACAATGTTTCTACTTTATAATAAAGCATTAAAACAAGACATTGAGCATATGTTTCTAAATCTGAATAAAAATATAGATTCAATCTGACCTGTTGTTCATTTTTATTATACATTCGAAACTGTACTCACAACACAGTTACTAATGATTAAAGGACTTAAATAACGGCGAAGATGCATTAAGCGTAAACGTTTGGTTACTTCTTAAACTCGAATATGATGACGATTTAAACGTTATCATAAAATAAATGACAAAATAGAACACAAATTCAAGTGTTTGTGTTCATTAATGATTCTTAAGCAGTTATCATTATATGAAGAACATAATACAAATTAACAAAAAAAAAAGAAAATGAATATCTGTCGTCAAACGTTGAAAGTATGATGTTAAAAAAACTCAGCAACCGAAACACCAGAATATTTAAAACACGATTAATGCAGTGTACGCTGGTTCTTGTTCATGGATCATGTGGGGGTTGCGTTCATTGAACGCCGACTTTCCTTGTTGATCTTGTTTATCATATTTTATTGAAATCTAAACTAAGCTCTTCCTATTTCATTCAATATACCAGTCTGTGCTTTATATGAGTTCTTTTTATTTAGATGTCACTTGCACTGTACCAGCGCCTCCTGTCAAATCAATTGTTGTAAATCACAATATTAATATATATTATACTGTACATATATGTCATTAGATAGTTCTTATTCCTGATTCAATTATTTAATCTCAATAAAAAATAGATAAATAATTAGGTGTATTTCTTATTAGAAAGTATGCACTGTAAACGGTGTATTATTAGGTATAACATGATTTTTTTATGAAACAGGTGATAGTTGAATTATAAGTAGACACGTTACCGATTTATGTTTTGGTTAATATATCTAGTATAATACTTTAATTTATCTAATTAAGCTGGCAAAGACATTTTTTTTTTAGTTTTTAGCGTTTTAATCTTTTCAATAACAAATGTTTCAAGAATGAATATAACTGTAACAAACATTGATTTTTATAGTATTGCTAGGGTGCAGAGGGATGTTGCACTTTTTCATTATCCCTGATTTACACACTCAAATCGAAATTCCAGACTTTTATATTTCATAATGTTTAAGCAGTTATTACATTATTGAAAATACGATATTTATTTTTAGTAACGGCGCTTCACATTCAATCAATCAAATACACACATCTAAAGCTTTTTTTATATATATATTTGCCGTTATGATTAGCTTAATTGTTCGTCTACATTATAAAACGGGAATATTTTCTTTCCATATATTAATTTATTATCAAAACATATTAATGATATAGAACCTTATATTTTCTCAGCATGAAATATCTATATATTGAATTACGTGATCTTGTGATGTTTTATCAAGTTAAATATATAGCATATGGTCGTTCTTGATAGTGCAGTTACAAGAAAATTTTCGGGTACCTATTGTTCTATTTAACACTGTAAGTATTTAGATTAGAACAACATATTCAAATGATAATATTACATGTAATAGATCGGGAGTTAGAATGAAGGAAGAACTCTCTTTAATTTACTTATTGCACTTTGGTCTTTCTCATTTTCATTTTATTTTCTATTTTTAAAAGCAATAAAGCTATATCTTATGACATACAATGTATTTCATAAAACCTATGAATTACGTTGTTTCTTAAAGTGATATGACCGATTCTTGAAACAGTTGTAACATAGAATGTCTCTACAATTTAAAACACGCGAATATTGCACGCAAACAGACTCTAATGCTCTGGAACAAAAAAAATATACTTCTATTTTTAGTAGGTTAGTAGGGTTTTTATCATTTGTCGATGATTCTGTCCATGCGCCATTTGCTCTGTAGGAAATAATTAATCATATTTATATAATTTTGGAAGTATTCATTTTTCAAAATTCCAGTAATAATGTTTTAGTAGATATAAAGCTTTATACACTTTAAGTTAAAGAGTCCTTGAAGTTAAAATGTGGTAAAAATATACATTTTTAACATACAATGTAATGGTCAAAAGGGAATCTGTCACGCACAAAACAGCAAAATGCTGAAGGCTATATTTAATTTAGCTTTGCAGTAGTGTCCATACAGTGACACGTACTATTTTCAATCACCATCTGATTGCGTCATTTATACGTCCTCTCATAATGTCTAGAATAGATATACTAATACAACATAATATCTTCGATCTAGAGGTCTCTTTATTTATCACTTATCTTGAAGTACCATTTTTGCATGTTTGATCTGTACTCATACCGACAGTTAATAAATGATAAGCGACTTGAAAAATCTTGTTTTACTATCACATGTACGATATAACTTATAAAAAACCGTATGGAAGATTTGAATAGTAGACTGATGTAAATAGTTCTAGTTTGATTTATAATCATATGATAACGATTTAATCATAATTAAACATACGCCGTTAGCATAAAATAAGAATGTATCTAACATTAATTTATCGATTGAGTTCGAGAAACCGCAACGAAATTTCACTCATTTACAACAACATGCTATTATCTGATATATCATCAACAGAATATTTGGAATCGTCCGGGAAAATGTTTACATCATAGAACAGTAGTAAGAAAAGAGTTCTTAGTGGTTTTATTTAACACAGGTGTTTTAATGTACTTAGATTTTTCTTATTTGTGTATTCTGTTTATAAGCAGGTATAAATGAATGCATTTTTCAATAAGTAATACATATGTTTATGTGTGTTACTCTTGAAAAGAACAAAAATGGCATTAAAATATGGTGTAAAAATAGGAAAAATTAAAGATTGGTTTGCTTTTCTGATAATTTACATTGTAACATGTGATTTCATATATTGCGGGATCAACGAGAATCAGTTACATGAAGTGAACAACTCTCAAGAAATGTCAACTGAGGTCCCGTACTATTACAATGTGTATCACTTATACGACGATTACAAACTAGGTTCTGATCATTGCCAAGATAAATGTAAATGTTCAGAGGACAGAAAATCATTTCCGGAAAAATTATGCCATTGTGACAAATTGTGCGGACTTATGCATGATTGCTGCGATAATTATCATTATAAACCAGTTTCGTATTTGGCTAAAGAACAATTTGAATGCGTGCCATTATATGAAATTATCAGAAACGAGAACTATGGAGTATATATGGTGACAAAATGTTCATCAAGTTGGGATAATTATCAAACAAAGTCGATGTGTGAAGGTGATGCAAAGGTTAATAATAGTTTACTACGATTACCGGTGTCGGACAAAACAGAGTATCATGTTATGTTTAAGAATATTTATTGCGCAGTCTGTAATTTTATTACCGAATTTTATTTCTGGGTGCAGGCAGTGAAATGTAGAACAAAAATCAATGAAAGAGCATTGCCTGATACAGTAGGGTGAACGTTTCGGTTGTCAAAAATAGCGTTTTTCGTGCGTCCGTTTTTCGTGTAACGTGCGTGCGTATAGCGTGCAACGTGCGTTTGCTGAAACGCTTTCTCAAGCGTGCATCGTTTACAAGCGTTTAACGTTTATCGTTTTCCGTGTATCGTTTTTCGTTTATCGTGCGTCTGAAAGCGTGCGTTTCTTATTCCTAGAAACGTTTAGCGTGCGTCTGCGTTCGTCTAAGCGTTTAAGTACCGTGTTTTGCGTCGTTACTATTGAGAAGTAAAAGAATATCTTAGATAGATATATTATGTAAATTTCTTGTTTCTTAAACATGTTAAAGATGTTTTGTGTCCCTGTCAAGGAATAGAAATATTATATATAAAGAATTATTATTGTGAGATTTACATTAAAGTTTTAAAGTTTGTGACCTCGCGTGAATACTGGTCAGATTTCAACATGCTTTACGCCGAAGATTAATTATTTTAAATCCTATTTTACATACGCATAAGATTTAATTACTAATTAATAGCATATTCAACTCAGCAAACAGGTGTTTACGTGTATATGCGTACCAAAATATATTAGATATGAGGTTCGTCAGACATCAAATGATGGTAATCAGACTAGCACCCCACCCACCTTTACAAGTTCATCTTCTGACTTTTCATCAAAGACTGTCCGAATCCTATTTAGGGTGATAATTATTTTAGACAGTTCCTTCCTATTTTTCTTGACCGATTTATATTGATATGTAACAGCCTGGCAGGGACTCGAACCCCTGACACTCGGAATACCATTCCGCGGCTCTTGAGTTCCTCTGAGCTATTCGGCCGCTTACACTTTTTACTTGTTTAAATACTGAATAGTTATAAACCTACTGTGTATGCAAATATTTCTTCGAATTTCCCAGGGTTACTTAGCAATGTGAATTAATTTCTAGCTGGGCTATACAAATGTATGTCAGTCACAGGAAGAGAAAAAGTGCACCCTGACATGGACTCGAACCCGTTACCACCTAAATACCGTACCGCAGCTGAACCGACATTTATTAATAGTTTCATTATTTGTACATGTATAGTGAACACTTAACTAATTATACATTGTGCTATTTCTATATTTTTGTACAAATAAAAAAAGCTAGATTTTTTTCAAAATTCTATGGTGGCTAAAATATACCATGTTGTACTTTTTAGACATGTTATCACAACAGACAGACTAAGCCACCCTTTACAAAATTCCCCTATCTGTCAGCTCATAATCAGGGCATAGACTACTATTTTTGTATGTGGCCTTGGCTTTTAAAGACCTTTATTTTGTTTCAAGACAGTCATATTGATTGTAGTGTATTTACTTGTGATATTTAATAAATATATGTTTTGTTAAATAATGATACCTTGATTAGGTATTCCCTTTGTAATTCTGTGTTTCTATTAAATGTGTAATAATCCACAGTATTGAGATTGTCATTTTTATTGTTCTATTAATACTGCGTGCCTTTTTGGTACGCAGTTTGGTCAAATATTAATCCAGCATGCTTTTTCCATGTGTTAACAAATATTATTCTTATTTTATATTAAATTCACCCCGGCTGGATTTCTATGAATTTCAACCAGTCCAATCAAACAAAAAGAATACAATGATATATAGCAATATTCCTATTATTTACAATAAAAAACAGTCACAATTATTATTTTAGCAATCTTAATAAAATTGTCAATCCTTCTTTCCGATCCAGTTCAGTGTTTACATGTTAAAAGTTAAATGAGCCGCGTCACGAAAAACCAACATAGTGGGTTGGCGACCAGCATGGATCCAGACCAGCCTGCATATCTGCGCGGTCTGATCAGGATCCATGCTGTTCACTTACAAACCGTATAAAAGTAGAGACACTGATAGCGAACAGATGTGGCCTGGATCCATGCTGGTCGCAAACCCATTATGTTGGTTTTGTTGTGACGCGGCTCAAATATATCTTAATCTTAAATGAGGTCCATAATATAACCCACTTTGATAAACATATATAGCTCTCTTGATTTTTATTCTGTATAGTATCTAAAATCACTTTTAAGGTTTATCAATCCGTAATCATTACTTAACAATATACCCCTTTGAGATACCCAAGATGAGCCTAGGTAACCCTTTGCTAACTTAAAAGTATATAACCTGTCTATATATAACCATATAATTCTTTGAAGATTTTTCTCAGCTAGGAAGCTAGGTATGCTGTAGTCCCAAGTCACTTGTTTAACTTATCCCTTAGGTAAGTTATAAACCACATATTAACTGATAAAATTCTAACTATAATATACTTAAATAACACCTATGTATTTATATAAATTTACAAAAACCCATTTTGCATACTTATATCTCTTGGGACCTGTACAATTTCAATTGATTGTAATTTTGATTTTCCTACAATATCAATTTTATGCTTCATAGGTAGGTCAGTTCATTAAAAAAGAGCATAATACAAGATTGATAGCTCAATCCAAATAAACTTTATTAATTAAAAGCTTTAATTAGATGACTTAAAAAAGAAGATTTCCATAATTTTCCATGTAAAATATAAATGTTATAGTAAAGTCCATATGGACCCAAACTACTAAAGAAAGCAGTGCCACATAACATGTCGATACACCGGGTAATTTTACCTTAAACTTAACCTCTCAAGAAATGATACAGAGTTGTTTATATAACATAAATCTATTATATTAATTAACAAACATATTTAATTGACTAAAATAAGGTAGTCCTAACAAATTTCATTACAAAATATGAGAATTATGGCAAATCCCCTAAGATGCCTAAAAGTCCAAGATAATACACTAAATCACTACAAAATATGAAAATTTTACCTAATTATAATAGCCTTGGAAATTAAACAAAGCTATCAGTGGAACATTAATCTATCATATTAATTAACAAACATATCTAATTGACTAAACTAAGGAAGTCCCACCAAATTTCAGTACAAAATATAAGAATTATTGCAAATTTCCTATAATGCCTTACTGTCTTAAGATAGTACACTTATTCACTACAAAATGGGGAATTTTACCTTATTTTAACAGCCTAGGAAATGAAACAGAGTTATAAGTGCAGCATAAATTTATTGTATCAATTAACAAACATATCTAATTGATTAAAATAAGAAAATTTCAATAAATAACATTGAATATTAAAAAAATTATGGCTTATTTCCTATGATGTATAACTACCCAAGCTTACACTCTAATTCATTAAATATTGGAGTAATATTACCTGATTATAACCTCATGGTAAATGAATCAAAGTTAGTTAAGCAACATAGTATTATTATAATTAGTAAAACCTACATCAAATTGACTTATATAAGAAACTCCCAACAAATTGCATTGAAAATTAAGAAATAATGGCTAATTTTCTATAATGCCTTATTAATAACTTTTCCACACTAAATCATTGAAAATTTGGGTAAGTTGACCTAGTTTTAACCTTCTGGTCACTGAAACAAAGTAAGTAAAGACAAATAATGTTATACTATAAAGTAACTACTACATCTAATTGACTAAAATAAGAAAACCCCATAAAATTACATTGACAATGAAGAAAGATAAGGTAAAATTTTCTATGATGCCTAACTGTTCAAGCAAATACATTAAATGGGGGCAATTTTACCTAATTATATGGAATCAGAAAAAAACAACTGATTTTTTCATTTCTTTAAAGTAAAGTCACAGCTCAGAACTGTTCATTATTGAGGGGAGGGGATGTGCAAGCGGACTGATAGCTTAGTCATTAGTTAGCTTCGACACGGTATTCAAGGGGTCCCTGGCTCAAGTCCCAGTAAGGCTGCATATTTTTCTCACCCTTTGACACTTGACTCCCAACAGTTAGTAATAAAACAATGTGAAATTGGCCTTGAAGTTTCATACCATCACCTATTCCAAAGGGGACTGTGATGGATGGTATACAACTCAAAGTCCTATTTCACATTGTTCACTGTAAACATTCAAGAATGAATTCTTATAAAGCAGGGGAATATGTAATGGTGCCGAACTGTTCACTATATAGGGAGATCATGATGCGTAAGAAGCCTAATACAATATAGTTCAGTCGGTTGAGTGGCAGAATGGTATTCCGAGGGTCCCGGGTTAAAGTCCTGTTGAGGCAGCACCTTTCTTTTTTAACTTGTGATTGTAACAAAAAAAGAAGTTATTAGACATTTAATGTTCCTTAATAATAATATAGCATTTATAACATATTATTAGTGCATATAATATCAATAAAATTCAATTTACTATGAAACCTATTTTCTGATGCGCCGCTCTTTTTGGTAAATCCATATACTTTACAGTTTACACATGATTACAAATTATTGGAGTCCAACACTCCTCCCCTCCTTGCACTTATGTAGTTGCATGAGGTTGACAGGTTTCTTCATTTTCCTCATTTTTTTCTCACTTACAGTTTCAGACCCAAAATAGAAATTTATTCTTGATATAATACTCTTATTCATTAAATTTCATTAGGCTTGAGTGGAGACATCACCATTATAATTGTAAATAAGGGTTTTAATTTATAAACCAGTGGTTATAATAATTTAAATAGATAAGCTTTATTCATTTTTTTTCACACTTCTATAATCGTTCTTATCTGTTATATAAAAACATATCTTAATCAATATATTGAATGGAATTTATTTTTTGATACAAAAAAAAAAACAACATGAATATGCATTTAGTTTTACAGCTGATAATTCTTTCAGAACTGATATAAAATATCAAATAAATAATGATTAATTTTCCAGGGAAATTACATTATATACGTATTATCTACGAATATTTCTTTATATCATGTTTGCAATTATGTTTATATATTATACATATTAAATTATAACCCATAATGCATGGTATTTATTTTATATATTTATCGAATTCAAAAAAAAAGGTGCCATAAAGGTTTTCCGGCCGAAAGGGCCGAAACGTCCAGGAGGTGTAAAGTCCTGAAACATATAGATTTAGCCCTTGTCTTGAAAACATGTTGGACTGACAATCTGCAATGTATGTTTTCATTCGTTTAAAAAGGTCATATATTAATTCCGTTCGCTTCTATGTAAATGACTTGATAATTTGATCGCTGATTTGCTAAAGTTTCTACCATTCGTTTTATTTTGTTTACGCCAGAAGCGGTGTCGACGTAATAATCGTCTATCTAAGAGATTCCTGGGCAAAAGCAAAGTATTCCCGTTAAATTATTTTTAATAGATGATCTACACGTATTAGCGCATAATGTCTTATAATTTAAAATCATTTGTTGAGGCTGCCAGACAAAAATAATGTTGTGCCAGGTTGAGTACATTCGCGGATTGATATCATTACAGCTATAACCTGGGACATATAATAAGTTACAAAATGTAGTTAACATAAACCCGTTTAAAATACATGAATGTCTAGCTATCATTTTATCAATCGCTAAACGATCTAGCTAAAGTTGTTAAAAAATTATGTATGATAAGGATATTTTATTAAACGTTTAGAGACGTTTTTATTTAGCGTGCGTTTTAGCGTGCGTATATCGTTTAGCGTATTTCGTTTAGCGTATATCGTTTTGCGTGCGTCTGCGTATTTCGTTTCGTTTAGCGTGCGTGTAACGTGCGTTCGTATAGCGTGTAACGTGCGTGCGTTTTTTCCGGAACGTGCGTTTTGCGTGTAAACTGAAACGTTCACCCTACTGTATGAAAAATTGTAGTTTGTTTTATTATAGACCGAAGCCAAATAAATCACATAGAACATGTCAGATATCTCAGCCCATAGTATCGTTTTGCAACATAACGGCTGAACAGGGTTCGATAATAGAAGAGGAGACATGTAAAGAAGGTGTTTACGCAGTGACGTATGATACATCCGGTATGACTTACAGAAACAAATATTGTGCAATGTGTAATGGTGTTGCCAAGGAAGCAATGTATTGCGAACATTTTTATCTAGACCCATCCCGATCAACGCCTGATTCAGGTCCAAATATTCCATACAGTTTCAGAAGGATTTTGGATACCAATACATGTCAAATATCGCAGGACGATAAACAGGAAACTATGACAAAATGCAGTGATAATGAGGTTTTAGTAATCGCGTACGATTTTTCTGAAGAATGTGTTGAGATAACTGGTACTTCACATGATGGTTGTAAGGTTAAAGATACACCGTTTCAAGCTGATATTGTATTCCATTCAGATCAAGTTGAAAGATACCTTACTCTTATCGGACTTATACTATCAATCGTCTCGTTAGCTCTCACTTTAATAGTATATATATCATTTCCTAAGCTACGTAACACTCCTGGAAAGATTTTAATTAGTCTTGTGATCTCCCTTCTTTTCGCTCAAATTTTGTATCTTTTCGCAGCTGAGGTAGACCATCTTCATTTCCTTTGTATCCTAGTGGGTATAACAATACATTTCTTTTTTCTTGCTGCATTTTGTTGGATGAATGCCATTGCTTTTGATCTTTGCATGCATTTTCTAGACGTACTTTAATAACGACAGAGACTGAAAAAACAAAACGGACAAATAGATTTGTAATTTATACTGTATATGCGTGGCTTTTACCTTGCATTATAGTCTGTGTTGCTGTTATTTTAGACTTTGAAGGTTCCGCTACGCAACTATCCAATTTCAAAACCTGAATATGGCAACGGTATATGTTGGATATCCTCCAGAAATGCTCTTATCCTATTTTTTTCGCTGGACCATTTGCTGTTTTAAAATATTTGATATCATGTGCATTTATTGCAACGTCGTGTGTTATTGCGCATTAAGGCTGATTCATATCCCCTTTTCTACTTAGTGTCTTGGTTAATGTTTACATGCAAGTTTTACATATCTCAATAACTATTAAAGATATTTATTTAAAACTTCACATATGCATTTAGGGTCATAATTGTAGCGTCACTGACAAAGATCCATAATTCTATCTTGCATTTAGGCTGATTTTTCTCCCCTTTTTCAACTTAGAAATTCATGGTAAAGTTTTGCTTAAGCTGTTATCTCAATAACTACTGGAGGGTTTGTGCCTTTTTTGGGACAATTTTTATGCATTCATAATAATAAAGCAGTGATTTACTTGATAAAAAACATCTAAATAACAAGCCTTTGTACCTTTTCTGTCAAATTTATGTATTCATAGGTAATTAGTATTATTATACGCAATAAAACACCCTTGTGACATTACCTTCCAAATAGTCAAGCCAATACTGTATAATTAGACTCTCTCTAAGGCTTATAACATGAATTTATAAAAAAAAATTAGCCCTTTTGTGAACTTAAAAAATTTAACAGTATCAAGGCTCTTTTACTATCAAGCACTTAGAATAGTCGAGCGTGCTGTCCTACCGACAGCTCTTGTACTTTTTACTTTAATTGTTCTGCATCATCAAATGAAAAGTCATTATTTTTTTCTTGTTTGGTGTGCATGGCTGTGTTACTGTACTGTGTAATGATATGAACATAATTTTACTGATTGTTCTAACTATTATTTCTTAGACTAATCATAATGTTACATGCATATAAGTAAAACATACCAATTTCTTTATTTACCTCAATCAGGATATTCTTAACTTGACGTAACATGCTGCATTACTTTCTTGTTGATTTAATGTAATAGTAAGTAAGTAACAACTTTATTTAATGAGGCTAACACATTCAGTTTCCATATCTTCCATGAGACATCAGCATATACATAGCAAATATATTAAACATTTTTAAACAACATACAGCTATATAAACAGTACATAATATAACATGCCTCAAAAATACATTATTTTACAAGTAAAGTAAGAACAATATTGGGAGCAGAAGAAAAAATTGTAGTGTTTTCTTTTTATGGCATTATCGTTAAAATGTTCCATGGCTTTAATCTATACTGATATTACCTACCTTACAGATTTTGAAAGTAATATTATATAGGTCATTTTTAATATGTTAAATGTGTTATTATTAACAGCATAACAACTAATACAGGTTGTAATAGAAAATATTGTCACAATAATTATATAATCAAATTGTTATATTAAATTTTTTAATATTTAAACATACCATTTAATCACATTTTTTGTGGAGCAGAAATAAAAAAATTGGGACAGTAGAATCTAACAGACTATGGTAGTACATGTTATTTTATTACAGTAACTGGTATTGCCGACTATTTTTTATTAGG